>NW_028254446.1:0-37684 GCF_964263255.1 Lissotriton vulgaris | reverse complement strand
TAGTGTCAAGAGGAGGTCTCTGCAGGCGCTTTAAAGAACACACAGGCATTTTACTTTTGGCAACCCTACTTTATATTCCTTTTCATGAAATGCATTCTCACACTACAACAGTAAATGTAAAATACAAATGTAAGGAATAGGCAGAGTGGATCCTAGGGGGTACTGGAATCAGGGGAAAAACGTTAAACCTCTGTAACCAGTTTACAAAGGCATGTACATTTGTAAATAGCCTTTAAAGACCTGTGAAAAACTCTGATGGGTGTGCTGGAGATAAGACTACAGACTGCCCAGCTGAGGCCCCAGCAGATCGAGTTACACTGCAGCAGCCCAGGCTGAGACACAGAATGGGGGAAGAGGGGGGTTGAAGCCCTTGGGCCTGAGCAGAAGTGTCAGTGGGATAGGCTTATGTTTTCCCATGCACCTGGTGAAATGAAAGGCTTGCGCCACGGGTCAAGGCCTGCCCTTTAAAAGCTCAAGAGTGTCAGGCAAACACTTACCTGAGACCTCTGCGATTCAGAAATGGGAGTGGGATCTGCCAATGAAGAATGATGACTGGAGAGGCCGCTGCACACCCAGCGTGATCACACATCAGGAATCCACAGCAACTGCAGGGCTGCAGAGGCTGCTTCGGAAACGCCAATTGCAGCCAGTGCTCCAGACTTGATTAGAGCAAGAGAATAGTGTGCATCTTCCTAGCGGCGAAGCCACTCATTATGTATGCAACCACACCCAAAATAGCCACCATCTGGGGCATCTTGGATACGTAGTCTCCATATTGGAATCATACTACAAAGGAAAACAGTGTACAATATGAACATTCCATACTTTGCACAGTCATCATCACCAATTGTCATTGCAGCGTCACCACTATCATGCAGACTAAGATAAAACACGCCTCTTCCCAAAGTAAAAATTCCCAAAATGATGCAACTTACAGCAGGGAGAAAATAACAAGGACTTGTGGACTGAGCTGGTTGGGGCGGGCCCTAGAGTTCGCACCTCCGTGGTACTGACACTGACTGAAGCACATAATAATATCTGTGTGCCATATAAGGAAGCTTCTTTTTGATTTGTTAATCTTATTTCAATAATAAGATAACATAAATATTTTATTAAGAATTGTTCTGTTTTTTCATTAGTAAACAGCTTAGTTTATTCCATGCACTTAGCTTTTTACAAACTATTGTACATTTGTATTTGAGCTTATTTTCAAATGCTTCACGAATGTTGCATCCCCACTACAAGATGGCCACAAAACAAAGTTTACCTGGAGTCCCTTTTTTCTTTATGTCCGGCTAAATAATTACCTCTTTCACACTATTTATCCAGTGGTGGTCAGATTGTACAATATCTCTACTATTTAGTCTAAGGCAGGCTAAACAGTAGGGATTATGTACTATTTCGCCAGCTGCTGAGAAAATAGTAGAGATTTTGTACCATGTGGCTGGGAAAATAGACACTTCCTTGTTTATTTTGTTGAACATCCTATCAGAATGAGTTTATATTTACAACTGGATGTTAATTGAAACTGGCTGCTTCCTCTAGAGTGTGGGGAAACACTTTTGTTGTTCCTTTTTTCCCAATTATTTTACCGATATGTAAGAATAACTATTTGATTACGTCATTTTTTTTTCATTAAAGTCTCGAGAATGGGCTCACGCATGTGTAAAAGAGTTTTCATCTGGAGCTCAATCTTAAGCAAATTCTGCATTCAGTAAATCTGTTAGGTCAGCCGAAGTGAATGCAAAATCTAACCTCGGAAAGTTTCAAGGTAGATTTCGATGTCCCAATATTTAGATAATCCAAAAGATCTCAGTGTGTTTGCAGATCCATTTCTCCATTCCTCCATTTTCTTTTCCATAGTCGTACAAATCTGCAGATTTTTCACTGGGCATACACTTTAAGGAGAAATTCCAAGTGCCATAAAAGCACAACCACTTCTGTGTTGCTTTCAAGAAAGTTGTTTGTGATTACAGAGTGTGTATGGAACAGCTGCCATGTTTGATGCAGGTAACACAACTATCCGTGTTACCTGCAGGGGCGGATCCTCCATTAGGTCGGAGGAGCGTCGCCCCACTGCTTTCTCACAGTGCGAGAACCCGAAAGATAAAATGGTAAAACTACCATTTTATGTTTCTGCTTCTTGCACTGCGGGAAATCAGAAGTGTTTGGTTGGGGGGTGGGCGGGTGGACGGGTCTGCTGGAAAGCAGGAGAGGAGTGGCTTGCCCAATGCATTGGGTCCTGACTGTTTGGTCGGCCCTCATGCGCACTCTCCCTTTTCTCTATGTAGGCTGCATACAGCCTGCATAAAAAAAATGGCCTCCCCATAGGCGCCCAGCTGGGCGCCGCCCCCACGAATCACAACGCAGCCATTGCAGTGTTGTGATTGACTTAGGGAAGGGGAGGGAGGCTGCTTGCTTCCTGTTCCTTACTGCGGGACCCAGCCAGGAGCTGCATTAGTGCGGGACCCAGGAAGGTAAGTTTATTTATTTGATTTTTTTTAATAAAACCGATCCCCTGTGAATCCTCGCGTGACCCCCACCCACGAGTTACCTGCCTTACTTTTTCTTACCTATTGTGAAATGTTTGATTAGTTCCCAATTACAAGAACTGTGAAGGGTGCTTTCACGCACAATCTGAAGTTTACCTTTGATCACAGTATCATAAAATGGGTTTATTGAGCTGTAAGCGATTCCAGCGCCATGAAAGAAGCAAAGTTAGTTGTGTATAGAAACACTTTTACCTGGGTGCCAGATCACGTATCATCAATATATATTACATAAAGAGAAGTGCAATGGGTCAGTGGGACTTATATATTGTTTATTCATTGGGCCATTCACATTTTGGATCCACTGACACTACAGCCTTTAGGAGTTGTAAACATAAGTCATTTTGTATAGAGGATTTCTTTTTCACCAGCACATTGGTATTCAAATAATGTTTACTTGTAAAAACACACTAAAGAGATTTGTTTCCATTGCAAACGATAAGTGGTGAACTTTCAATGCACTGCAGTGAGGTATATTGCTATCAATTATGCACATGGGATAAAAACGAAAAGACTGTATCCGTGAAAATATTTCTTATTTTGCATTTTTTAGCACCTGCCATTGTTATTATTTTTAATTAATGAATCCTTGCATCTCACATATTTCCTCTGTACTGAAACGGATCACCAGAAATAATCTGTTTCTCTTTATAAAAGTTCCCTGTGTTTGAGGTGGTTGCATATCATCAGTATCAATCAAGGGAGTTTAAAGTGTTAAAAACCATTTCTAAATATTACTGCAATATAGGTTTTTCATGAAGAATATTTGTCTAACTTTGGAGCCAGTCTACCTACTAGTTTACAAATGATATTATTGTTCCGTGCTAGGATGGTGTGTATTACATTCAACAGAAGGGTCATATCTGACCGTCTCCCTTATATTTTATTGCCTTCGTCAAGAAGAGAATGCGACAGAGAAGAATTTTCTCATGCCAAAGTCTGGAAGTCTTTCATAACCTTCAAGAAACCAAGTTACAAATCAGAAAAAGTCTGTCACCACTGGAAAGAGCACTGCTAACAATCCTTGTATCCTTTTTTGTGAAGGTGCGCAATATGGTGATGGAGCAAGGTTTCGCTGTAGAGTGACTTGCTCGGATTCAGCCCTCTCGAAATAACTATTAATGTAATAATAAACATGTTTTGTGTACTAATAATTGCACCACACAATGTCATTAGCATCTAGAGGAAGCTTGTCTATGTGCTTTTACTAACCATAATCCACTTCCATTAAAATGGCTGCTGCTACGCGGGATTTCCTACTGCGCATGCGTCTGTCATACTCACGTGACATGACGTACTACCTTGCTTGGAGGGACACTTTTGCTTCTGCGCACTAGAACTAAGATGGTTAATTTGTGTTACAGCATGCATGAAGCTTGCACCGCTGCTCTTGCTAAGATGTTTGTTTTGCCTCAACACTAAACGCAATAGTTAAAATAAAATAATGGGAATAGAGTAGAGATAATTGGTATATAGAACATTCATTTAGTCTTTGTTCTAAAACTGTTTCTTTTCTACTTTGCTACTTGGGCCTGAGATGTATCTGTAACTCCATTTTGAAACCCACACCGCACATGCGCACCAGAATCCATAAACGCTCAAGCCATGGCATTGAATGAATGCCAAGGACAGTCTTGACTGAGATGCGCCTGGGAAATTCACCTCCTGACCCTACGGAGAGGAAACCAATATTGTTAACAATGTATTTGTTAATGGAACATTCATTGTTGGGTGGAATAAACGTGCATGGGAAAATAAATTGATAGGCGGGAATGCTAATTCCAATATTCAAGAGAAAAGTTTCATTCTGATATGGTTTGAGGACCTCTCCTCGTGTTTTGTCCAATCAAAATTGGGGATCCTTACATTTGCAACATTGGGGAGTGGTACACTGCCCTGGAACAAATAGTATAACTAGAGTAGGCTTAGCTAGTTAAATTGTCCGACTTGTCCGAATAACTGACCTGTCACTGACCCAATGCACTCAATAGGTGATCGAGAGCAGAGGTGCTGGCGGAGCACTCTGTCAGAAGATTCGATAACCCAATCGGGGTTCGGGAGTTGGGGTGCTGGCGAAGCACTCTGTCTGAAGATTTGCTGATCCAATCAGGGTTCAACATTTAGCTGCAGAGAGGGTCCAATGCAGGCGTTTACCCTTTAGCTGCGGGTACCGGTTCTAGCCTGAGGTGGTCCTAGACTGATCCAATTTGGTCCGTACCTGTCCTGATTTTGAGCTGCACGTGTTCTATTCTTGCTGGCACCTCCATTTCCGGGATTTCTGTCCTTTATCCCAGCCCGTGGTCAGGGTTGATCTTCACTCCATTCTAGGTAAATATTAAATGTGGGTATGTTAACATACGTTTTCCTTTTCTATCCCCTTCCTTTGTTTTAATGACAACATTAAGTTCTCTATCTGCTTTGCACATTATTGTTCTCATTATCATTCTCATAATTGAAAGAATCTTGGTCAATAGTGTATTGACTGTAATTTTGAAAAACTTACATAGATAAAAGGTTAAACTTTTTTCCCGAGTTTGTGGTTATTTGAAATAAAGAATAAATGAAATGTTATTATACCTATTATTCTAACATCCATTGATCCCTTAGGTCCCTAGGTACTAGTGACAAGGATTGGTAAGTCTATGGTATAAGACCTAATAAGTAAAATTGATACCATTTGATAGAGTGTAGAGGTAACCTGCTCAAGAGTAAATGATTAATGTGTTTATGGGCCCAGGTGAGTATTTGGTAAAAGTAGTGGGTTCATACCTCCGCTCTATCATGGTGTATTTTCAACACATGTATTTGTGAGGAAAGTCATTGCAATCACTCCTGGGTCCATGGTACTACCATCAAAGTCCATATCTCTATGTGTACTGTTAACTGCAATCATTTTATGTTTGACCATAGTCAGAATTCGAATTTTCCTGGTAAACACAATTTTTCCAGCAAACCTAACAGGAACATTACTCTACTACATCTGAACCAGAGGATACAGCATAGCAGGAAGTTTCACTAACAGCACATTAGGTTGTTGCACTTGCGGTATAGCCAGACATTGTGCTTGTTCTTTCATCGTGTGGAAAGTCTTCACCATCTCCTTTTCCGTGAAAAAGTAGAATCTCTTCCTCAGGTTCTTGAAGTTTTCCTTCTGACTAAGGTGACATGAATTTGACCCAGAGCCATGCTTTGATAGAGGTTGGAAGTGAGGAAGATGAACATGTCACTGTTCAGTTCATTGCACAGCAGCAGTATGTATGTGCAAATCACCTCTTTTCATCCTGCTTTGTAAATATGCTCTTTTCTACAGTTTTGGATTTCCCACAAGCAGAATGTGGAATGCTTGGCAGACTGCACACTTTTCCACAGAACAATGGGTCATGGGAAGTCAGACAGATATCATGGATTTGGGAGCTCATAGCCTATTTGATAAAAACAAATATGACCTGTTATGGGAACAGAACCTAAGGAAGATGAATGCTGCTATTATAGAGGAACCTGAACTGACCAATGGAGATAATTATTGTGATGATGATGTCGTTAGAACAACAACTCCTGCAGATAATAGCATGCATTCATCATCATCAGCAACCTCTGCTTGGCTAATGGAAAATACTAATACCATGGTGAAAGCAAAGTGTTCAAGCAACCTACATCCACAGAAGCCACAAACTTTACCTCTGAACCCATAATATGATCTATTTAGTCAAAGGGAAAAGGCCAGAACATCAGGAATTGCCTGCTTATATTTTCATTGGTAGAAGGAGTGGGGTTTCTAGAATTTGTAGCAGTTCTTTGTTGAAAAGGAAGATTTCAAACGAGACCTATTTCTTTTCTATTGATGAGTTAGGCAGCGCAATCAAGTGTAAGGACTGGTTTCTGAAGCACTGAAGAGGAGTTCTGGGCAGTCTATCCATTTCAGTATATATATGTGGACTAGTAATTGAGCTACAGATTATGATCCAAATTAGATTGACTGAAAGGGTTTCCTGCCATAAATGCAGTGGAGTACGCCTCCAAACCCTTGGTCAACCATCTCTATTATGAGACGGGCAGACCATCAAGTTTCTGACGGTGCTGCCTCTACTTTTCCAGCATTGGAATGCTATACAAACAGCCTGACATAATAGGGAACAATGGTGTAAGAACATTAGAATACCTACTCTATTTACAGTGGATAGCCCAATGTTCTTGTGTTCCTGTCCCAAGCGCAATGGAAAGCTATTGGCCCTGAACAGAAAAAAATGACCAAAGAGGCCTAGAACTTGGGATAAAATTCAAAGAGGTCAGTATCGTTACTTATTTGTTTTTCAAACACAAAGTCTTGTTTGGTAAATTTTGGGAGCGGGCGCCTGAAAAATGCCATTCAGCCTTTCAGTGTCTTCATACGAGCTGCCATGGAGGTGGCTCCTGTGAATGCACACAGATTACTGCTTGGCTGGTGGTGATCTCTAAATATGGTGGTCCTATTGTCCTCTGTCACCCTAGTGGACAGGGTCAATAGCACCAGGGTCTAAATCAGTACCTTTTTCTGCATCTTTGTACAACTTCAAAGGGGTAAGGAAAGGCTATCCACTATTGCCAACAGTGCTACTTTTATAAGAGTTCATCTGCACACATCATTTAAATATTCTCTAAGCAGAAAACACACAGAGCTGCCTAGATCTCAAGATAATTCAATTCAAAGGTTTTTGAATGACTTGAATCCAGGGGCCTCATGATTGCTCTCATTGTCACTGATAGCGGGAGTCTGCTTTTCAAATACATGTTAGACGGTTGATACTTTTGAGTGTTTTTTTAGCACATTGCATTATCCTAATTGTGTAGGACTTCCTCAAAAAGGAAGAAGTAGTCTACATTATACTGACAACATGTGGCAAACAATACTCACTCTTTAGCCATTTATTTAAAGCCTTTAGATGATTGAGACTCATTCAGTGAGCTTATAAACTCCCATTAAAAACTAACATACAGAAAAGTCGGACTTATTACAAGTCACCTTATACATACTGTAATGCCTGTTTAAGAGGTACAAGCCTGTAAATGGGTATTGCATATATCTAGTTCTACTGATTTGATTCTTAGTGTTTCAGTGTTAAATAAAGTATTTAACTTTACTCTATTATTCTAAATTGGTGTGGGATTTTTCTTGTGCTGTCTTCACTTTCTTACTGTATTAAATGCTGCATAAATACTTTACACATAGCCTCTAATGTAAGCCTGATTGCTTTTGTGGAGTTTCAGTCGTTCAGTTTACAGTTCAACCACTTTTTTGATTATCTAGTTCTAGATTTATATAGTTCTGATTAACTAGATACCAAGTTCTTAAAAAGGAAGAACTGTACAGCATGGCAAAAAACAAATTGACAAATCCAATAGACCTTGCATTGGCGAGACTTATTGGCTTTGCAAAAGCTTGTTTGCTAAGATTTATGGGATGTGAAGTTGTTATATTACCGTGGCTGCTATTTAAGAAAAGAACTGTAAAACAGTGAAGGTTTTGGATCCTACATCTGCCCAGCCCGGATCTCAACAACAGAGTAAACAGAACAAGGTGGCTGGACAGGAAAAATTAATATCATAAATGATAGCAACGCAGTCAATATGTACTACGTAGCCACGGGATTTATGTACCAAAACAAATTTATTTTCTTTTTATCTAGTTTATCAGAATTTCAAAAACACAAGGACAAACCAAAGACTGTCACGACAGTGAATTCATGGGTACAATATCTACAAATATACAAGTTTACAAATATACAATACTTACAAAGTGAATGAAGCAAAACAAATAAGAACAAATGAGGATGACACACCAATAAACAATGAAATAATTCAATATTCAAAAATTAATTGCATTTATATATACAGTGAAAAAATTCGTGCGAAAAACAAGGGTACAACCAGTCCATGGGACTATGAAACCAAGCCAGGCGGGGGCAGATGGAGTGGGACGTCCTGAAGAGAACCTTTAATACTCTGGTTCGAAACGCGTCGACATCTCCACCCTGTGGTTACCCAAAAGGGTGCATCTAGGAAAAGAATTTGTCCACTACTTGGAATCCTAGCTGTGCAACCCAATATAAACATTGAACCACGGGTTCTGTCAGGCAGGCAGGCGTCCCACTCCATCTGCCCCCGCCTGGCTTGGTTTCATAGTCCCATGGACTGGTTGTACCCTTGTTTTTCGCACAAATTTTTTCACTGTATATAAATGCAATTGATTTTTGAATATTAAATTATTTCATTGTTTATTGGTGTGTCATCCTCATTTGTTCTTATTTGTTTTGCTTCATTCACTTTGTAAGTATTGTATATTTGTAAACTTGTATATTTGTAGATATTGTACCCATGAATTCACTGTCGTGACAGTCTTTGGTTTGTCCTTGTGTTTTTGAAATTCTGATAAACTAGATAAAAAGAAAATAAATTTGTTTTGGTACATAAATCCCCCGAGAGAGAGAGACTTCCCCTGTACAATTCAAAAGGTGCTCTTTATTTTAGTGATAGATGGCACATCTCAGGGATGGACTGATAATGGAATCATAAGGAGATGGGCTGGGGGTCCGGGATTAACCTTTTGATACACATTTCACTGAAGCTGGCATACATGTGTAAACTCTAGTCATTCCCATGGCCTGTGTTGTGGGACTGTAAGCTTCTGAATATCTTCTGCTGTGACAGACAGCCTTTCATGGGGAATGGAGAGAAAGGAAGGGTGCACTTCCAAACAAGCAGAACCCCATCATAAAACTTCAAAGACCCAGACCCTAAACCACATGTGGTGTTGAAATAGACTATAAGAAGAAGAGGTTGGAATCCCAAAAATTGTCATCTGCCAAGCATCCAGATGTGCTGTGTAAGGGGGGAAGCTCTGCAATACTTCTGCCTGTGACCAGGACAGGGGGACAAGACCTGCCAGTCTTCCTGCTGGGTAAGGGCTCATCACCCAGGATATTCAAGACCTCCTTCTCTGGAGCCTGCTTGCCGAGACCAGTGTGCCCTGTGAGGGAGAGTAGAGCGCTGAAGGGAGCAAGGTCCACTAGGTGCCCCGTTGTTAGGACTCTGGATGTGAAGTATGACGAGAAAGGCGCTACACTGAATGGGTCATTGCTCATTTGTAGAAACAGGTCGACCACCCCCCAAATGTCAGAGGAGGGCACCATGAAGATAGCTGAGAGCGAAGTGCTGTGCAGGGAGCGGGAAGCCTGCACCACACTGTTTCAGCAACTCCATATGCCAGGATGTGCTGCTACCAAAGGGAACACTGCCAACAAGTGCCAAGAATCGTTCCTGAGCCTAGCAGTGACCAGGTATGCTAGGAGGGGCCTTTGTGGTGTGGACTGCTGTGCAGGAAGGGGCCAATGCCTTGTGTGGGGTACTACGACAACCCCGTTGGCCAGGACGGGCTGCCAGTACTAATTAGCTTTTAGAGTTCAGGCTGCCACCCGTGAACAGATGTGATACCTGTGGGTTGAAATTGAGCATCAAGGGAATTGCCCCCGAATTGTCCCTTGGACAAAGGCGGATGCCAAGAGAGCAACACCATCATTGGACCAGATCAGCAGCACCAGAATCAATCCCTCCTTCCCCTGTGAGGAGCTCTGACCTTACCTTTAACGCCTTGGCTGCTAGAGGCATTTTCCTCCTGTGCTGAAAACTGATTTTCCCCATTATTCATGACGAGCTCAGCTCGTCATGAGCACAGCCCAACCGTGCCTCATGACGAGCTGAGCTCATCATGAGCAGCGAAGGGGTTAAAGAGGAAGCAATGGAGCACCTCTGATCACTGCTGGAGCGAGCCGTGCAAGCTCCTGGAGAGTCCGTACTTGATGGGTACTGATGCGCCTCCTGGGTACAACCTGACTCGATTGAGCAGGACTGAGCAATGTGACTGCCTGCAGTTGGAGCACCCTGCAAGTCGCTGCAAGCTTATTATCTGCTGTAGTGGGTAAGACTTGATGCAGCCCTACTTGGCCCTGGGGGACTCTCTGGTGTAGGCGTTGTTGCACCACAGGCACTTTTGACTACTTCCTAAGAGTCAGAGTGAACTCTTGAGTACGGCCTACTATTGAGTGTTCCCTTGATGCGCTACTAGTGAATGGGGAATAACCCTGAATATGTTACGAAGAGTGGGTGCGACAGGGACATGCCAGAGGAACTCTAAAGCTCCAGACTCAAGGGGATTGTGTTATTGCTTATGAATGTTGCAGTACTACTTTAAATGCATTCAGTTAGAAATAAAATACTTTGTTTACTGGAAAAATATGTATTTGACTAGACATTTATGTTTTGTCATTACTGTGTATTTTTTAAGTTATGAGTTATGTTCACTAACCTGTATCCACACCTCCCCCAAAGGAGCCTTGGACTGCTGGTCCACAACTATCACCAAGTGAGTCAAGTGCAGAGGGTGCCATTGGCTCAGATGCTCACAATCCATAGTATTTGGGGCCCTGGGACATAAGGAGTAAAAGGCTTCTACCACCACGGTCGGGCCCAGTTAACCCTGCATGCCCTCTCAAAGAGGTTCTGACAGTGAGGGACAGGCTCAAAGATACTGGTGATACCGTAAGGCCTAAGCCTTCAGTATCAAGAAAATTATAGATGCCTTGTATTGTTTTGCATGATTTCTGCAAATTCCCAAAATAACATTAAACTCAGTATTTTCTTCCAACATTTCATTTTTTACATAGCACACTTTTCAACGAAGTTGAAAATAGTCAAATGTTTTACATTCATTTAGTAGAAAACATCTGCAAATGTTCTAGCAAGGAAGAGACTCCATTAAGAGTTTGGCAGCAACTACAAGACTAACTTTTGGATGCTGATTTTTTTTGGTCTGCAATATAATTGATATCCTGTGTTTGTGGGATCATATGAAACTGCACTGTTTGGATGGTAGCTGTTGCATACATGATTAAGGTATAGTAATCGTGTCTTTTATGCTTTTAAAGTGTCTTACAATTAATTTAAGAACACCCTAGAAAGCACAGAGGTTGTGCTGTATTTATGGTCGGAATTAGTTAAGCTGTTTCATGTGTTACTTGTTTTAGATTATTTCATGTCGTGTCTTCCAGAAGGAAGCATGGTTCTCAGTAGGAGAAAAGTTAGTTTTAGAATGATTTCAACTGTTAAATTGTTACTGATGCCCCATCATTTCGTTATGTATCCCAATGTACAGAGTACGGCATTTCGAATTCTATAATTCAGATGCATTTAACAAAAAATGGCATCACTATTTAATCTGAGGAATTAACATTTTTAACCAACACTAATAAAAAGAAACCATACCTTTTACGTTTTAGAGGCACAAACACAAAATTATTCTTTCATCCAAATGTGACCATTCAGAGCACATGCAGAAAAAATATAAAGGTGTGGTGCACGATGTAATGACGTTGATGTAAAGTGAAAGTGCCCAGTGACCAAACTGGTCAGGCACTAGGACCGGCCCGAGTGAGGGACGAGGGCGGGCAGAAAGGGAGGAGCTGGGAGCCCAAGGTGGCAGCTGGGCAGTGAGCCGTTGGAATTTGGAGAAGAAGGACATGCAATAAAGAAGGTCCCTAATACCACTACACTGTGTCTGCCTGAGTTCTTGGGGCCAGACACTACAACTAGCGACGAAGGTACCGGACCCTGAGCGTGTGGACGGCTACAGCAGCAACCGGCGACCGACTGGTCCAGAGCTCGCCCCACGTCTGGAGGCTCGAGCGCGCTGCGAGAAAACGCCCACCGAGTGCCCACCTTGGCGGCGGAAGCGCGTTGCTGAAGACGCCCACCGAGTGCCCACCTCGGCGGCGGAAGAGCGCCAACAAAAGTGCCTACCGAGTGCCCACCTCGGAGGCGGAAGAGCGCCAACAACAGCGCCTACCGAGTGCCCACCTCGGCGGCAGAAGCGCGCTATCAAGAACGGCGGCGGTAGCGTGTGACCGAAGAAAACGCCTACCGAGTGCCCACCTCGGCGGCAGTAGCATGTGACCCAAGAAAACGCCTACCGAGTGCCCACCTCGGCGGCAGAAGTGAAAGAAAACCTGCCCTACCTGATCGTGACTCAAGCGGTGGATCACGGCTGCAGTGAGTGAAATCGCCGACTAACTGGCCCCCCGGTGAAGAAACGAAGAGAAACGGCCATAAATCTCGCTAGAAACGAGATTCCCGGGCGGCCATTTTGAAGTCAGGCAGCATTGACCAATCCCCTGCGAGGGATCGTCGGCGGCCATTTTGAAGTCAGGCAAAGAGCCTGAAACAGCAGAAAAGCATTGCCGAGTGCAACAAAAACAGCAAACAAGCACTGGCGAGTGCAACAAATTACAAACAAGCACTGGTGAGTGCAACAAAAACAGCAAACAAGCACTGGCGAGTGCAACAAAACAACAAACAAGCACTGGCGAGTGCAACAAAAACAACAAACAAGCACTGGCGACTGCAACAAATAACAAAAAGCACTGGCGAGTGCAACAAAAACAGCAAACAAGCACTGGCGACTGCAACAAAACAACAAACAAGCACTGGTGAGTGCAACAAAGACAGCAAAAAAGCACTGGCGAGTGCAACAAATAACAAACAAGCACTGGCGAGCGCAACAAAACCAGCAAACAAAGAGTGAATTAGGACTACAAAAGCCGCCAGGAACCACAAGCGTACAATGCCTGACTCAGCCCCCGAGAGCATAATGAGGGCATCTCTCCTGCGCCGCCCCGAACCCCTTGTCATTGAATCCGGGAGGAGCATGGGCCCGCGATGGCAAGAATGGATAGAGGATTTTGAGGACTTCATGCAAGCATCCAAGGTGTCAGACCTCGGAGAAAAGCTGCTTTTTCTCAAGAACCTGAATGGCAGAGAAGGTGGACGACTCATAAAAGAACTGCCAGAAGACTCCTCTGATTCTTACACTAAAGTACGTGAAGCACTGGACAGCAAGTTCCTACAGAAAAGGAAGGTCGACTTTAAGCGGTACACTTTCAACTTGGCCTAGCAAGAAAGAGGTGATCAAATGGGGGCATTCGTAACACGTCTGAGACGATTGGCGAAACACTGCGACTTTGACAAGTTCTCAACTGAGGACGCCCTGCGACTAAGAGTGATAGAAGGTTGTCTCTCCGAGCCCCTAAGACGCAAGTTACTCAAGAGAAGCTACGCGTTGGAAGAGATCATAGAGATGACAAGAGTGGATGAACAAGCTGACGAACACGTGAAGAAAATGGAAACCGGGAAAAGTGAGAGACGGGAACAAGTTTTCAGGATGCAGTCGCGACAAGAGCACAGAAGGTCTCCACCACGAACTCGTTCCTCCAGATCAAAGAGGCATCACCACCAGTCAAACAAAGGACACAAAGACACGAGTCCCACGAAGGGACGAACAGACAGACAACTCAAATGCTACCGATGCGGATATGACTTCCCGCATGCAGATGCCTGCCCAGCACTAGGACAACAATGCTGAAAATGTGACAGAGACAACCATTTCGAAAGCATGTGTGGGGCAGTACCGAAGAGTGAAAACGGGGGAAGACACCGACGACACCCACCTTCAAACAGTCGTCATCATGTCAGAGCAGTCCAGGATAGACGAGACTCATCCTCTGGGTCGTCACAATCTAGCTGCAGCTCCTGTAGGACATTTCAATCTCGGCGATCGTCATCAAGAGAATCTTGATCCCCATCGCCCACCCCCCGAGTTCGAAAGGAATACCTTTACCGTGTAGCTGACCTTGATCAGCTGAAAGAATACCAGCGCTTAGACATCAGGGTTGGCTCCCACCCCACCCAATTCGTGCTAGACAGTGAAGCAACGCTAAACTACCTACCAGTAACAGAATACCAACGCATGAAACCACCACCAAAGCTAGTTGATGCCCACGTACAAGTGTATACGTGGATGGCCAAGGAGCCACTTACATGTCTTGGGAAGTTTGAGACCGAACTGTCATATGAAGATCGAAAAATACCAGCATACATCCATGTCATCGAGGGGCCTGAAGCTGACTGCCTCCTGAGCCTAGCCACTGCTGAGCGATTGAAATTGGTGGACATCCTATTCAGAGTCACTGACAAACCAGCACTCATCAAGAAGTTCCCCAAGCTCTTTCAAGGCCTGGGAAAAATGAAGAACTGCCAAATAAAATTGCACATAGATGAACAAATCACACCTGTGGCGCAACACCACCGAAAAATCCCGTTCCACCTGCAAGAAGCCGTTGGAAAGGAACTCCAAGACCTGCTGGAAGCCGACATCATCGAGAGAACAGATGGACCAACTCCGTGGGTCTCCCCGGTCGTGGTGGTCCCAAAGAAAGGAGAAACTGACCGAGTCCGTCTGTGTGTAGACATGAGGGCGCCCAACACGGCAATAGAGAGAGAGACATCCAGGCCCTCACATCAGTAACATGATCACTTCCCTCAATGGAGCCAAGATCGTTTCAAAACTGGACCTCAACAAAGGATACCACCAGCTAGAACTGCACGAAAGGTCGATATACATCACAACATTCTCGACACACCTTGGACTATTCAGATATAAAAGACTAAGCTTCGGGGTGTCATCAGCAGCTGAGATATTCCAAGAGGCCATCAAGAGAACAATACACCACATCCCACAGGTCCTAAACTACAGCGACGACATCCTTGTCTATGGAGCAACGACTGAGGAACACAACAAAGCACTGGATCAAGTCTGTCAAGCACTGATGGACACGAAACTGACACTCAACAAAGATAAGTGCGAACTTCACAAACCAACGCTAAAATTTTTCGGACACCTATTCTCTGGAAGTGGCATGAAACCAGACCCAGAAAAGGTAGCAGCGCTAAACCATACACCAAGCCCGGAGGACGTAGGCGATGTACAATCGTTCCCGGGCATGGCCAGCTACTGCTCCAGATATATACCTGACTACGCCACGCTAAGCTACCCGTTAAGGATGCTCACGAAACAAGGACAGCCCTTTCAGTGGTCCACTCAGTGTGAAGGGGCATTTCGAGAGATCAAGAGAACTGTAGAATCAGCAAAGAACCTAGCATACTTCAATCCAAAAAGGAAGACGGAGATAACAGTAGATGCCAGTCCTGTAGGATTAGGAGCCATCCTTGCGCAATATGATAGAGAAGGAGACCAACGGCATATAGTAGCATATGCCAGCAGAAGTCTGACGGACACAGAGAGAGCATATTCACAGCCAGAAAAAGAAAGCCTGGCTGTTGTCTGGGCGTGTGAACACTTCCACATTTTCATCTTTGGAAAACACTTTACACTGATAACTGACCATCAAGCTTTGATCACAATATTTGGAAACCCGCGAGCAAAAATGCCACCAAGAATAGAGCGATGGGGCTTACGGCTCCAAGAGTACACCTATACCATAATTCACAAGCCAGGAAAAGATGCAAACCCTGCAGACTACATGTCCCGACACCCCGTCAGATCAAACAAATCAGAACAATCAATCGTGGATTAATACATTCACTTTGTAGTTAACCAAGCGAGGCCTCCAGCTGTTCCACTAGAGGCCATTTGCGAAGCGATGCAAACGGATGCCACCCTGCAAGAGGTGAAATGGCTGATCCAAACTAACAGCTGGAGACACACGCCAAGCAATGGACAAAACAACCAAGAAATGGCGGCATTTAAACATGTCCACGAAGAACTGTCGATAGCAGCAAATGGTCTCATCTTACGAGACACCAGAATAGTGATCCCACGACAACTCAGAATAGGGATCATCAACCTAGCACATGAGGGACACCGGGGCATAGTAGCCACAAAAAGAGCACTCCGTGAAAAAGTCTGGTTCCCAACACTAGACCTGATGGTGGAGACGACCTTGAAGGACTGTCCTCAATGTCAACTGGTAAGTCGTCCGGATCCCCCTGCACCACTACAAATGTCTCCACTACCGGAGGGCGTCTGGCAACACATTGCCATTGACTTCTTTAGGCCAATCAAATCGGGCCAATACGTCCTGACCATCATGGACGAGTATTCCCGATTCCCCATCGCACAACTGTGCACATCCACGAGAGCATCGTGTGTCATACCGATCTTAGAGGAGGTCTTTGCCGCATGGGGCATTCCCCTAGTGGTGAAGTCAGACAATGGGCCTCCATTCAACAGCCATGACTTTGCTGCTTTTGCCCAGCACCTCAACTTCACACACCGCAAGATCACACCACTATGGCCACAGGCCAACGGAATGATCGAACGCTTCATGGCCATGATCAAGAAGACCATCCAGGAAGCAGAACTCACCGGAAAGAGCCTTCAGACAGCACTCGACGAGGTGTTGCGGGCATACCGAAATACGCCTCATTCCACCACAGGCAAATGTCCTGCCACTCTCATGCTAGGACGCCCAGTGCGCACCAGAATACCAATGATGAATATGGCAGCGCACGAACTGTATTCCGACTCTGATTATGAGGAGATCGCGGGCAGGGACAAGATAAAGAAGGAAAGAATGAAGGACTACGCCGATGAGCGGCGTCATGCCACTACCTCTCAAATCCAAGAGGGAGACTGGGTGCTGGCACGACAAGAGCAGCACAGAAAGACTGATTGCCAATATCATGAGGTTCCACTCAAAGTGATACAACAAAAAGGAACCATGATCACTGCAGAAACCGACGGGAAAAGACTTACTAGGAATGTGACGTACTTCAAGAAGTGCGGACCCAAGGTCAAAGAGCTACTGACCGAACCGAAACTGGAGCCAGGAGACCCAGAGACACTGCCAACTCACAGTCAGTTACTGATGGAGACTGCCGATGAGAATGAGCGTGACAGTCCCAACCTCCAGTCACGCCCCAGACGTGCGATCACGAAACCGTCTCGTTTCATCGAAGAATTCTAAAGAAAAAATAATAATAATTTGCTGTTTGCCGTGGTGTATATTTCTTTTGTTTTCTTTTATTGACAGAGGGGGGAGATGTAATGACGTTGATGTAAAGTGAATGTGCCCAGTGACCAAACTGGTCAGGCACTAGGACCGGCCCGAGTGAGGGACGAGGGCGGGCGGAAAGGGAGGAGCCAGGAGCCCAAGGGGGCAGCTGGGCAGTGAGCCGTTGGGATTTGGAGAAGAAGGACATACAATAAAGAAGGTCCCTGATACCACTACACTGTGTCTGCCTGAGTTCTTGGGGCCAGACACTACACACATATGTACAGGAGTAGTGGATTGACAAAAACACATGTAAGTTCATAGTTCACTGCGATTTTTTTCGGGCTGAAGGCTAATGTCTGTTTTGAAGTCGATCTCCTGATATATTTTTGCAAGTTTAATGGACATTGTGGCTGTATAAGATTTTACTGTGTTTGCAATTGCATAAGATGTTAGTAACAGCATAACCCCTCTGATGCCCAGAGTCGTGGTGGCCTATAGGAGAATGTGGCAGTGCTAGAAGGGCCGGTCTGACAGGTCAGTGTGTGGGCGGGTGTGTGGCTGTTTGAGTGATTTTCTCCTGGGCCGATTTGTACTGTAGATTTCCTCGATGAAGCTCCTTGTCTGTTCATGCCCTATTTTCGTTTGTGCGCATATGCAGCATTAGATGCATGCACACTAAAAAAAAGTATCATCTATCCTGTATTTATGAGCTCCCCGCATGGCAGCTGTGTTGCAAAATTGAATTTAAATATCCTCAGCAAGTCGCCCGGTTGTTTCTTGTCTCCACAGTGAGTAGAAATATGTCGGACACATTTCTTTGATTAACAAGGTCCTGGCTGGGCTCCAAGAGCCTAGGTACAAAATGCACAAGCCTTTCTACTTGATAAGTTAGTTTGTTTTTGTATCTTTAATTAATTTAAATGTATTACATTTAACAAAAATAAGTTTCTGAAGTTAGAAAATAAATTCCCATCTAAAGTAATTTTTTATCGTGCATTTATAGCTGTTAAAAGTTAAGAATAGAGTTAATTAAAAATAATGTAAAGGTTATTCAAATATTTAAATTAAATATGTGCTAATTTTAGATAACAAATTATAGTTGTTTATATTTTTTACTATTTAAAATTGTGTAATTTGATTTAAAAAATGTTCCTATGGAGTTTTTTATTTATGTTTCTAACACTAATATTTTCTGTGGGAGGGTGAGCAGTATCAGTGATTGCCCAGGTGGTGCTACACAGCTTAATGCTGTGCCTTTTTTGGCAGTATTAACTTACAATTGTAAATGTGGCTCTACCCCCTTTTTTCAGGGGGCATAGATGTGTAACTCTAAATTTTAAATCATTTTACACTGAGATTTTGTGAATAGCTAAAACTATTAATGTTTCTCAAAAGTGTAAGAGTAAATTACAGGTGTAAATTACCTATAAGTGTAATTTACCTTTGCGAACAGCCCGGTAACTGATTTTGAACCTGGTGCCACAGTTCCAAAGTCAGCTACTCTGGCCATTAGACCATATCGCCTATGCTTTTTATACAGCCCTCATAACGTGCCTATGCAGTTTTTAAGTTTTTTTGAAAAGAGTTTTCTACTACCCAGTTTGATGGTACTCAATGTTGTGACCTTGGAAGGATGAAAGGCTGACTGTGCCCTGCTCGATTCAAATTTGTCAGCATATTAAGGAGTATTTCAATGTCAAGCGCCCAGCTATCCAGACAGAATTGCCTAAATGGTCATACTACAGAGGACAATCTCAAAGGTTCGTGTACCCAGTTTAAATAATACTTTAGCCCATTGAGTTCCTCAGACCACTGGGTTTTCTTTCATTGCTGCAAATATCACGTTTCCACAATGAAAAGATGAACTTACATTGCTGTGTCTCTGGTGTGCTTTAAATGTTCACAAGGAATACAAAAGATAGCTTATAGCAACATATACATGTGCACATTTTCACTATCACAAAGTTGTTTTTGGTAAACGGGGAGGCAAAGCATAAACATGCAGTTAAACATATTACCTGAAACAGAATGTACGTTCCTTTCCGCACCTTTCATGAGATCAGTTTCGGTGAGGCATAGGATGCGTCGGTATTTCTAAGCTTCCCTTTTACTTCCTGGAGTGTCTGTACACAATTAAGACTGCCCCCATTTACAAATGTTTGGTGCCTGGGCCTACTTTCTGCACTCTTGCCGCAGGCCCCCTACCGTCTCACTGCAAGCTCTCGCAATTGGGGGCAGATTTACAACTTCTGGGGCATCCCTGCAAATCAGCAGGGACGCGGCAAGAAAGATGTGTCACGCAAAACTACCCGTGCGCCACATTCGATGCGGCACATTTTACAGTGCGGCGAGCCGTGGCGCATGGATAGGCAGATGCGTGATGTGTCTGCCGGGGTAAGGTTGGCGCAGTGCAAGAGTCGTGTTGCGGACGTGACGCAACTCCAGCACTGTTCCAACCCGGCCTATCTCCAACATGCGGCGTCAGGCCTTACTCCTGCTTCAAGCAGGCGCAAGGTTTTGACACAGCGGCGTTGGAAAAGTGACTGAGTGAAATCTTGTAGATTTCACTACGTCACTTTTCCGAGGCTTCCCTCCGACAGAACTCCCACATGACACCTGACGCAGGTTTCATGTGGCACAGTGCTTTACAACATGACGCATCTGCCTAGATGCGTCACGTTGTAAATAAGTCGCAACGTGGTGCATGGTTTACAACGCTGCTGCATCACAAAAGTGACACAACGGCTGCTTAAAAGTGTCGTAAGGGGCTTGTAAATCTGCCCCTTGATTCTGTGCATCCACACTGCCAGTTTCCATTTCACTCTTCTAGTACCTACGTCACGTCCTCACCAATGCAAATCGGGCTAATGCTTTATAGCTCCATTCATGGAATATCACCTGCATACATTTATAAAAACATATTCATGATACTTATCTCAATTATTTTAAACTGGCAATAAGCCACAGTCAATGCAACGTTTCAGAATTCTGTACATGTATTTCTCTTCTTAGCCTGTCTGTCAATATCAATACTGAAGATTTGGCACTCTTTATTGCATTCCATCATGGCGTTTTCTCCATGTTTGTTGAAATATTTCGAAATCTGGCATACATTATTGCAAATCCTGCCAATTCTGTTTCACGTTGGTATTTGCTTTGGAAAGCATCAGAACCTGAATTTCTGGCCACACGGCTTAAGGTAATGCTTGCGTCCACATATTTCAGCAGATTATAAATTAGAGATAAGGCATAGCTGGCTTGTTCTGATCTTGTGGGTGTGTGGACATGTTTTTTCCCCCGAAGGACAACCACATATTCTCTTCGAAGTTTGAGCGCCGAATAAGGTTGTAAAGCAAACTGAGTGTCGCTTTAAATATTGTTTTTTCATTAAAAGGACCATCACCCACCAAGCTTCAATGATATGTGATTTTCCCTATTCAGGGTTTACTCCTGTTAAGCAATTTGCATCCTCTCAGAAAAAGACCTGCAGATTCTGGATTTTGTCAATACCGTTTTAGGGGGTGAATTTGAAAAGGGCAGAGACATCTGAGCAGTGACTTCTCAAGTACACTTGGGCTTCTTGGAGTGTGCACTAACAGCCTCATGTCAGGACTGGCTTTAGAGTTGGTGGCGGCCGGTGCAACGATCTTTTTTGGCTCCGCCCCTATTACCTCCCTCTCTAAGGATTGCTTAACTCTCCCCCTCCCCCTCTCCCTCCAACAGTGTCTCTTATTCCTCCAAAGCCACTCTCTCACATGTATTTAATTTTTCATAGTTCTACTCATACCAATGTAGAATAATAGAGCTGTTTACATCACGCAAACATCATATAGACAATGAATCACACTTGTGTAAATCAGTCTAATGCTACATTAAACAATTAGGACTACAGGGTGTATGAATCACGTCATCCATACTAGAAGGAAGTATGTTTTAAGAGAGTTTGTTGTGAAGAAGTATAAGCTCAGGATTTAAAATGTACCACAGTGGTTGGGGTTGGTTTTACTAACAAGAGTGTATTCCTGCCAGCGGACAAGATGGCCGCATGAGCACTCAGCTCCAGTACCTGGTGCTGTGGAGGCAGAGATACTGCAGCCACTCGGGTAAATGATGGGCCAGTGGTTACGTGGCAATGTCCTGGGACCCTGGAGCAAGTGGCAAAATGAGCCGGGTGGGCTGTGTGCTGGGGTCCGCAAGAGATGTGGTTCAGTCGGCCTGCTCCAGGTACGAGCCAGACAAGATTGGGGTGCCCAAGGCCAGATAGCTTCAGGGCTGACCGGCACCACCTTTGGTGCTTTGTGTCTCCTGCAGTCCCTGTGATGGCCAACGGATGGGTCAACAAGACTGTAAGTGAAAGCCGAGGGGTCAGGTCGCCTGAGATACAGCGGTGTTGCTAGGTCAAGGCCGGAGACTGGGGTGGTGAACCGCAGAGTCCTGCAGAGTGCCCTCGGTGCAGGAGTGAGTGTGGGCCCCCGAGAAGGACCGTGGGAAAGAGACTGCTAAAGGGCAACAACTGGTTCCCTAATCCCTTGACAATTAGATGGGGGTGCACGTGTCTGTGGGGTGGTGGGGGTGCCTGCTAGGGGTGGGAATCCCCTCTGACCACGGCTGAAGGCAGCTCGGAAGCTGGCTCACCGTGGACCAAAGATGGATACAGGCCTGGGCATTGGTGCATGATGCTGCCCTGTGCATGGCAGCCCAGCCACAGTGACTAGAGCGCCGAGGCAAGTGAGGCGGCAGGTGTCCTAGGCAGCAACATCCCCACCACCAGTCGGAGAACACACTGCAGAGTCTGCCACACCTCTACAGAGATGGTGCGCTCCAAGGCACAGAAAATGGGAGGTGCCACGACCCTTAGCCAGCAAGCTGATGGCACTCCTAGGAAAGACCCCATCATGTGACCCAGGGCCTAGAGGCGCATATGGCAACAATACTAGAGGCCAACAGAGACACTAAAGAAGAAACCTTGGATCAGTAAATCAACACCATCACCCTAGACCTTGGCCTCCTTAGGGCCTACCACAAGAAGTTAACTGACAGTGGAGGCAGTCGAAAAACACACTGGTATGCCCAGAACCTGCAGTCTACAAAATTCTGAAATTAATAAGTGCCCTCCTAAAAACTATTGAGCACCTGCAATACAAAGTGGAAGATGCAGAGGGTTGTTCCCGGTGCTACCACATGCTGGTGGTAGGGGTCCCAGAGAATGATGATGGCCCAAGTTCAGAACTCTTCATCTAGGACCTCCTCAGTGGCAAGAACTGGAATATGTTTACACTAGAGTTGACACATAGGGGCCAGGCAAGCCATAGATACCGGGGGACCCCAGTGACCAATTGTGGCCTTCCTGCTCTATTTTTGATACCGTGACCACATCCTCCAGGTAGCCCTCCCCAACGGTCCCTGGTGAATACAGGGGACTACAGCAAGCATACCCTCAGATTACACCACAGTGGTAGAGAGGCAATGGACATCTTTTATGCAGGTGAAATGTCATCTCCAGTCATTAAATTTGAAGTACTCTTGGTGTTCTTGGCAAAACGATGAATCAGTGACGAGGGGGACACACAGTTTTGGACTGATTGGGTCATGAGGTTAACCTTACCCACTACCGCAAGTTGCTCCAAGATACAGGACTGAAGGTGATGGGGGCCCAGGTGAAAGCCCCATGGATGACACACGGCAGCGCTGATGAGGGCCCATATGGAAAAAGAGAAAGCCAAAGTGGTGGCGAACATTCAACATACCGGTTCCTGGGACCCAGTCAACAAATAAAAAGTCCTAGAGAAAGACTCAGATGAAGGGGGGGGGACAACCGCTCAGAGGATTCTTGTGACATTCAGAGGATCTTTACACTATGGTGAGAGAGGTTGGAGGACCAACCTACCGGCAGGGAGTGGAGATTTTTATGAATACCAAGGGATGCGGGGGATACATTCTCCCTGGATCTAAACACGACAAACAGAAGACTATCCCTCTGCCAATGAGAGAAGAATTGCTTTCCACGTCTATGCACCATCCTTGTGAGAAATGGGAAAAAGGAAATCTAATCCGTTTATATATACAACCTTAATCCACTCTAGTAGTGGCATGCATCATCATCAGGTTCACCCTGACCCCTAAAAGTCAGGGTGGGCTCAACCATGTTCCAAGGTGCTCTTTGTATATTAGTGTATCGGGAGAACTTCATGTAAATTACAATTCCTCATCAACTCCCAGGAATCCCTTCATTAGCATGGTGGATGGGAAATGCTTAAAGTAAACTATAGGAGAGGCAACAAGGATGCACTGGTCCTATGACCCTTATTGTGCCAAGATGTTTCTGCCCTATAGTGATGGCCATAAAAGGAACAGGCCAATGGTTTTGGCGGGTTTATTTTAGTAATACTCAATGCACAATAAATTGGCACTGTCTGAACTTTTTTTTTTCTTTTAAAGATCTTCTTACAGCTCCATGGAACATCGATGAGCAGCACATTTACCTCAAGCATAGCTTGTCTCAATGTATGGGGGTTTGAGGAATAAATCAAATGGGCCAACAGCCCTTTTATGAATGGTTACTGTTTGCGGCAGTGCTACATCGATGACATTCTAGCTAGTTTAGGAAGGAGACAACACTACCATTGATCCTTTCCTTACATGGCTCAATGGCAGAAACCCATATTGTTTTGTTATGTTATAGAATTGTATATAACGCTCGTATGCCCAAGGGGGTCTTGTTGCTGCAGTGCATGGGGTGGACAGTGAGACAGGCTAGATATACTATGTCCTCTGGAATAAAAGAATGAATGTGTAGGTGAAGAGCGCACTCGATTAATAAATCTATGCTAGGTATAATGATATGTGTGCAGTGTTGGAAATATGCCTGCGAAGCATATGTGATATGACATGAAAGCGGCCGAACCCCAAATGGTGACTAGGACTCCAACACGCACTACTTATTAAACAATACAAATATTCAATGCAAATACATTTGAATGCATAATTCTCCGAAATTCAATTGTGTTACATACACAAAAAAAATTCTTTGAGTTTAATTGTTTTTTTCACATAAAAACAACAACAGTATTGTAACAAATTCTGAACGAAAACTAAAGTAGATGAAATAAATTGCAAAAACCCAATGCATTTCGGGACGCATTGTCCCTTCATCAGGGGTAATCTGTAAGAGAAAAGGAAAGCATCTCAAATGAAGCACTTAGGGATCGCTATTTCAAAGAATAATACTAATGTGACTCATATGTTGTGTCATGCAACCCACACCTCTGTGCAGTGAGATATTGAAAGCACTTACTCCTTTTTCAGAGCTGAAAGCTGAATCAGAAAAAAAAAATGGAAAACAATGTATCAATCATTGGCCCATGATCAAGTGTGCGTAAATACCAGCCGACTGACCGAACTACTAAATTACACGTACCTGTGGTCTCAAGCTCTGTGGGAGCTGTGGTTTCTGTGCGTCTTTTGTGGAATTTTCTTTAAAGAATCCCAAGATGGCTGCCAACACTTCCTGGGTGAAGATTTGTCAACTCGCGCCAAAAATATAGGCAAGTCAAAAAACACTTTTCCTATGAAATCATGGTCCTAACTTTAACAATTGACTGGTGCCCACCAGTGGAATAATACTTACTTGCAATATGTCTACATTTTCTTGGTAAAGGCATTTGTGGTAAAGGCATACTCGTTGTAAAAGTGTGTGTGGTAAAGGGATGCTTGGTAATGATGCTTGTGTTGGAAAGCCTGCGTTGGTAAAGCATGCATGGTTCTGACTGCATTTTAAAGGCTGTTTTAGCTATTCCTGTACTGTCCCTTTCACAGGTACACATACAACCAGCATAGCGTCACTGCTCCAACACTGCTCAGCTCTTCCACATCTACCTGATGGAGGCACAGGGTGTGCTAAGCACACAGTAGTGAAACTTTTAATAAGGTGAATGAGCCTGTGGGCCTCACTCCATTGACACAGAGTAAAAAATACCTAAAATTGATCACTATACAGTATGCTGCCACCACTGTGCTTGTGCTGTTTCACTCCTGGTGAAGGCCGTAGCCTTCCATCACAATAAGGTAGGGTTTTAGGCACCCCACCTGGTCCAACAAGACCACAATCCATGACGCAGGCCTATGCCATGGCGCACATGCATGATCCATGTTGACCTATGACAAAAATTCAGCTTTGGTGATCCAGTCAACAGTACAGTTGTGCACTCAGGGCAGAGGTACACATCTCTTACCATGCAAAGAACGTTTCCATTCCAACAGGTGCCCCTCCAAGATTACAACACCCTGAATAATCTTCTTTCCTGAGGAAGTTGGGAGGTCGGATTGGCAAAACCAGCAGGAATATTTGTTAGCATTCCTTTGGCTCAATATGGCTCTGTGCTCCACTACAAAGTCTAACCCTTGTAAAGAAATAGACGATCTCAAAAACTTGGATTCTCTCCCTTCATAGCCATCTGCCATTTCAGTGGCTTATGATCTATTTGCATCACAAATTCATGCAAAATAAAATGGGCGGAACTTATACGAGGCTAACACTATGACAAAAAAAAGTACTTCTCAATAACTCATTTCTGCTGTCTGGGTAGTAATCTTTTCCTATAAAGGCTATTGGACACTCTCTACCTTATCCTCTAGTTGAGCTAACACCACTCCAACTCCTTTTTCAGAGGTGTTAAAGTCTAGTTTGCGACATCAACATTATCGGCGCCATCTTGCCACCTTTTCAGGCTCGTATGCGCGCATAAGCGGCAGCCATTTTGAATGCCATGGCCTCTCTGCCCACTGCCGCTAGCCAGCGCGTCTCTCCCCCTGACCTCGTAAGCATCACCCGCACGCTGACAGCCCCCGCTCTCACATGCTTAGGCCATAAAACCTCCCTTCCAGCGCGACCCTGCCTCGTAGTCACATCCCGTACCCAACCAACACCTCTCTCTGCCCTTTGATGAACCCCCTCTTCCTCTGTGCCCGATTGTCCTACTCGTTCCCAAGCCGCCACCTGGCCCTGCGGATACAGTTTATTGCCCCCATACAGTAGGAAGCTGCCCCACTCCAAAGGATCTGTGAATGATCAAAGCCCCCCACCCCATGAGATCCGATCAACTGCATACATTCCGGGAACCGGCGGAATGTCCAGCTGCGCAACAGTCAGCACCTACTGTGACCGGGGTGGGGACTTCTACTGTAAATGTGTGTGGGAACGGGCCTGAAGCGGGGATTCCGAGGATGTCTTTCCGTACTTCAAAGTATTTGCAGGAATGTGCCACATGCAATAAACTGTAATAAAGATCATAAACCTGTGTATAAGAGGCCAGGCCTCAGAGATGCGTTTAGAGCACCTCGAGAAGATACCCTGTTGTCCGATCTGACGTGTTCTGCTCCGTCGGAATAAACTCCTGTTTCCTGCCTTCCAGTCTCCAGCACCTGCCTCTTTGTTTGCTAAGTTCGAATGGTATGAGGGGCGGTTAACGCCGGGCAAAATACTTAAAGGTTCTTGGTCGAAAATCGGCTCTACCTTTTTACAATTGGCGTCCCAAACGTGGGGCCCATCAGTGACACGTGGATCCAGTGGGAGAGGTCCCGACGACGGAGTGAACGACTGCAACGATCGGGAGTGCACCTGTCCGATAGACCCTCGTCTGGCAGCCGATCATCCGAACTTCACGGGTTCCGAGCAGACCTCTCTCGAGTGATCTACTGTCCTGACTAGGAACCATCAGGAGTGCCGCAACTATTACGGAGAATAGAGGACGATCGCGCGCTGGAAGCGGAAGACGAGAAACTGTCCATGCGGTCCGGGTAAGGTCGTGTAGCACGACAAAATTGCGAAATGATTGTTTGATTGTTTGGAAAACACTAGTATTACTCTTCGATTGTTTGTTCTTTGAGATATTCTCTGCCTGCAAAAGGGAAAGAATAGAAATATTCACTCCTCCTTTGCAGATAGTGAAGGATAGGTAACGCGGACTTTTGTCCCCCCATTGTAATCTGTTGTGCCTATTTTTCTCCCCACTGATTGATTGATTGTCCGAACATTGATTGTTCGAAGTTGGTTCTTTGAGACTATTCTCTGTTTGCAAATAACGTAGAATAGAAATATTCTGTCTAGTCTTTGCAAGTAGTGAAGGTTAGGTAGTGCGGACCTTTGTCCCCCGTTGTAATCTGTCATGCCTATCTTCTTCCCACTGATCGGTAGTTGGTTCAGCCCGGACCGCTTATTAGAGATGAACCATCCAGCTCCACTGGAAGGCACCCCTAATAAGGACATGTTCATGAAGCATGGATTAGTCGCTATAGCCTATAACAAACTATGGCATAAATATACGAAAAAGGATCGGGTAAGTCAGTGGCCACTGATAGGATCCTTCGATAGCGATAAAATAAACGTGCTGGAAACAGACCTTCGAAACAATAAGACAACGCCCACTATGCTCGATAGTCTCGGCATGTGGCGCAAAGAAACAGAGCAACGGAAAAAGAGAAATGAAGCCAGATTAGAGAAAGAGCTACGAAAAGCAGCTCACTTAGCTGCCAGGAAATTAGAGGAAGAGATTAAGGAAAGAGAGGAGGCCAAGCAGAAGCAAGAGTCCCAAACATCTAGCCAGTGTCCAGTTAGAACACCCTCTACACTCTACTCCGAGTTACCCTCGAAGCAGCGAACGAACGATGACCTATTACTAGGTCCTCCGATCATCTATATGCCCCCTCCATATGCCCCTTCCCAACCCATAGTACAGCACCCGCAGCCCCCAAACCCAAGTGAGAATGGTACCAGGGCCTCGTTCCTCACGGCCTCCGCGCCGGCCGAGCCTCCTGCACCTGACGCAACACAGACGGCAAATTCAGATAATCCCGAGGCCCGGAAGAAAGATCCGGCTAGAGTGAGCAGGTTGAGCAAGGACGAACGAGCAGGGATTGATAAGATAGTAAGGACACTGGTGGAACGGAAGGAGAGCGAAGAATATGTAACGGATATGTATAATTCATATGCCGCTAGCCACAGACGCCACTTTGTCGTACGACTTTGTTACCACATCCTAAATGCTTATGAGGATCGATACCAAGACAAAGGTCCAGAGAATCTAACGACTTTGTATAGAAAATTTGACATTGGGGATGAAGGTGAATGTGACGTGACGGACCTCTTCACGCGTACGCTTGAAGTTTTCCGCCACCTCACCGAACAGAGGTTAGAAGTCAAACCCACAACCCCCGTGACGACCGAACCTCGAATACAACAAGCCAGTGCAATGATGCCTATAAGGGAGGCCGCTCCCTACTGGGTTCCCCCACGAGGTCAGGGAACACATGATGATGTTAACTATCAAGATGCGAGAGGGAGGGTAGTGTACAATTGGGTCTACCAACCATGGGATCGGCAAGATATCCTGACGTTCCGAAAATCCCTACCCGATTTACGAAAAAATCCCACTGCCTTTTACACCGAATTAGACACAGCCCTAGGTTCAACGATTATGACCCTAGCTGACATCGATTTGTTTTTCGGATTATGTCTGCCAGCTGATGTGTGGAAGCAAATCCGGAAAGTCGACCACCTTGAGCTGTTCGGACATACCTGGTCACAACTCAATGGTATAGACAGACAACGAGAACCTGGACAGAAACCTTTGAAATCCATTTTAGAATTCCCAGACAAGATCGTGCAGAAATTGAAAACCCTGATCCCAGAAAAGAAGGTGGACTGGTCGATAGTGACAGCCTGCCGCCAGAAACCCCAGGAATACGTATCAGAATACTTCTCCCGATTTGAGACAGTGTTTTCCGATTACAGTGGCCAGGACATGACCACTGCAACCGGACATCATCTGTTTGTCCAGAACTATGTTAAAGGCCTGTCACAGGAGGTCTCACAGAAACTACAGGCTAGCGAGAGTAGTTGGGCGGCCTCCAAGCCTGCGGCTATCCATCAGATGGCCCAGTATTATGAGCATCAGAAGAACGAGAATGATAGGGCGACTGAGAAAAAGAAAAAGGACCTGAAGGAAAGGGTGATGATCGCGCAGTTGCAAGGGGTGACTATAGGAAGAGAGCAGTACAAGGGAAATTACCAGTCGAATGCCCCTAGAAATCCACCCCTAAAGACCGTACGCCCGCACCCTATGCCGGACGTAAAGACATTGACGAGAACCACTGTGCATTTTGCAACGGATTTGGCCATTGGAAATCTCAATGTCCGGTCCTATTAGAAATTAACAAGAATAGGGACACAAGGGATGTAGCGGGTGGGCCTAAAAACAGAGGACTGGGACGAGGACCTCCAAACGACACCAACAACGACAGGCCAGGCAGACCGAACACATTTGACCGCCCCGACAGAACCAGTACCAACAGTCTGACTGCGACGATGCCCAAGACTTTGCATAGGACTGCCAAGGGCAAGGGAGGGATCCAGTCGAGCTCTATGTTGACCAGCAAGGTCCTTATGTCACCGCTAAGGTCCTGGGTACAAAGTCTCCATTTTTGGTAGACACTGGCGCAACACGTAGCGCGTTATCTAAATGACTGATTCCAAGGGCACCCTTGTCTGGCTCACTTGTAACATCGATAGGTTTCGATGGAACGCCCTCCACTAATCCCCTGTCCACGCCGATCTCCTTTGACTTGGAAAATAACACCACTGACACGATGTTCTTGCTTTCATCCAACACCCCCGATGCCATTATGGGACTTGACTTGCTGAAACATTTCCGAGCTACCATTAGGTGTTCGCAAGATGGAGTTTGAGTCTTTTTGTATGATAACCCGACTCTGCTCAGACTTTGTCCCACCCGACGCATGTTTTCCATCACAGATGCTGACTTGTCCCTACTTGACACTCTACCCCCATATCTGTGGGCCAAAACTGACTCGGACGTAGGACGTATGATGATCGACCCAGTGCACATCACTGTTCGACAAGACGCAATACTCCAGAAACTTCCACAATATCGGATATCGCCCGAGGGCGAGAAGGCATTGGTGAAGATTATCCAGTCCATGATAGATGCAGGAGTGGTAGAAGAAGTAGTTAGCAATGTTTGTAACAGCCCTATCCTACCCATTGTAAAGAAGCAGGGTGAGGGAGATGAGAAAGCGTACCGCTTCATCATCGACCTACGAGAGGTAAACAAAGTGGTTGTACCTCAGTACCCCGTAGTCTCAGACATCACCACTATTCTGACTCTGATTCCTTCCACTGCCACTACCTTCACTGTCATTGACCTCAAGAACGCTTTCTTCTCCATCCCCATCCACCCAGACAGCCGATACCTCTTCGGCTTCACCCTAAAAGCCCGCTCGTATAGATTCTGTCGAGCACCCCAAGGCTACACTGAAAGCCCCAGCATCTATAGCCAGGCCCTCAAGAGGCAGCTGGATGCAGTCCAGCTACCGGATGGAGTGGCGTTGATACAGTACGTCGATGATATTCTTTTGGCGGCCGACACCACTCCTCTTGCAGTCACAGCCACCATCCAACTCCTACACTTCCTTGCAGAAAATGGCCACAAGGTCTCCAGAAAGAAGCTGCAATTCTGCCAACCCAGGTCACTTATCTTGGCCACCTCCTGTCCAAAGACGGGAGGAAGCTTACACCTGATCGAATTCAGACCATCCTCGAGATTCCTGTCCCAAAAACACAGAAACAAGTCCGCTCCCTGCTAGGCCTCACCTCCTTCTGCCGACAGTGGTTGCCGAATTTCAGCCTCATTGTGAAACCACTGCTTTCCTTACTAGCTATAGATGTCCCCATCCCGCTTCCCTGGACCCCTGAATGCCAATCCTCCTTCATAGAACTACGAGATGCCCTCTGCTCAGCCCCCGTCCTAAGAACCCCCGATTACACAAAGCCCTTCTCCCTCTACACTCACGAAAGGGAGGGGTGTGCTTTGTCTGTCCTGACTCAGTCCATTGGCCCCAAGCAATGCCCATGTGCCTATTTCTCTGCCACTCTTGACCCTGTAGCCAGAGCTTTGCCTGCCTGCCTTCGAGCTGTAGCTGCCGCTGCTGTCTCTATCCGACAAAGTGAGGGGATCGTACTCTCTAACTCCCTCACGGTGCTGGTCCACCATGCGGTCGACACCCTCCTGAACCAGACTAAGACACAATATCTGACTAGTGCACGACTGACTGGGTACGAACTAACTCTACTTGCACCCCACATCACACTGAAAAGATGTACCACGCTGAATCCAGCCACTCTGTTGCCCCTACCTGAGAATGACCCCAATGTGTCCCCTATACATGACTGTGTGACCCTCACGGACGAACAGACTCGGAGTAGGGCTGACCTCCGAGACACTGCCTTCCCAGACCCTGACGGAGAACTGTGGATAGACGGCTCTTGCATCAAACTCCCCGATGGCACCACCTCAGCTGCTTATGCAGTCACCACAGCCCGAACTATAATAGAGACCGCATGCATCACACAACAATCTGCACAGGCAGCAGAACTGATTGCCCTCACGTGAGCATGTATCCTAGTGGCAGGAACCACAGCAAACATTTACACCGACAGCCAGTATGCCTTCAGGGTGGTTCATCATTTTGGGCTCCTATGGAAGGAAAGGGGATTCCTGACCTCGCACGGCACGCCCATCCTGCATGGAGATCTAGTCTCCGCCCTGACTGAAGCGGTCCTTCTTCCCAAGCAACTTGCAGTTATCAAATGCAGGCACACAAAAAGGTGACAGACATCATTGGGCAGGGGAATGCACTGGCCGACATTACTGCCCGAACCACAGCCGAGAATAGGACAACGACACGCATGTATGTGACTAGGTCACAAGCAGAAAAATGGACGGACGCTAGGGAGACTATTAGGGACATCCAAATGGCCAGCTCACCACAAGAATTGACTGAATGGGCACGGGTGGGATTGAAAGACGATGAAGGCTGCTGGCGAACAAAAGACACGGACAAATGGTTGCTACCCGACTTGTACCTGATCCCCATACTGACCATGGCACACTCCCCCGCACATATAGGATCTACCCCTATGGCCGAACTTGTCTCTAGAGTCTGGCACAATGACAAGATTAATGACTCTGCTAAACGGCTGGTCTAACAATGCCTGATATGCCTGCAACACAACCCTGGGAAAGGAACTGTAGTACCCCGGGGAGGGTTTGGGGTTCCCAATCACCCATTTGAAGTCCTGCAGATGGACTACATCCAACTCGAAAGATGCCAAGGCCTGAAATATGTACTTGTTGTCGTGTGCGCATTTAGTAAGTGGGTGGAAGCCTACCCGACTCGCGACAACACTGCCATTGCCACTGCAAAAGTACTGCTGAAAGAGTTCTTCCCTCGCTACGGCCTTTGCCGAATTTTGTGGAGCGATAAAGGCCCCCACTTTGTAGCCGAAGTTATCCAACTCATCTTGAAAGAGTTGGGTGTAAAACTAAAATTTCATGCAGTCTTCCACCCCCAATCTGCTGGACTAGTTGAGCGACACAATGCCACACTGAAGCTCAAACTAGCTAAGATAGTGGCTACCACGGGACTGAAATGGCCAGACGCTCTCCCACTGGCATTGCTATCAATGCGTTCCGTCCCCACCAAACACCATTTGACCCCTTACGAAGTGGTTTTCGGCCGACCCATGAGTATCAGTCCTGCACCGAAACCAACATCCATTCACGACGTCCCGGACGTCCTAATGTCTGACTATTTGTACAATCTGACTAAGACACTGTCTGTTATCCATCAACAGGTGCTGCAAGCCATTCCCGATGCTTCCAGGGGCCCCGGACACGACATCCAACCCGGAGATTATGTTTTAATAAAAAATTTCCAGCGAGCAAAGAGTCTGGAACCCCGGTGGACGGGCCTCTGGCAAGTTTTGAACACCATCCGGACAGCTCTTTGAGTGGAAGGGAAGAAAAACTGGCTGCACGCACATCACTGTAAGAAAATCTCCACAGCCCTGACGACGACCGAAGACGTGGCCACCCAAGAAGAGCTCCTGAACAAGGATCGACCATCCCTGAGCTGTTACCCTGATAAAGAGACACTTGAACTGACAGAATTCCCTGATCCCACTGTGCCATCCAGAGAAGGGTACAACCTACGACGAAAGGAGGGAGCTTCGGCTAAGCAGACCACTGACTAAGTTACAATTCTCAGAGCGGTGGCCTAACACTACAAAGGCTGCCAGGAGAGTAGCCAAACGAAGTCTGTGGTTCTGCCCGCTACCGAGCCCCTTGAAGATGATGGAAGCGCCCGATACGAAGATGATGGAAGCACCCGACACGAAGATGATGGAAGCAACCGGACATCCGAAGACCCGCTACAGAAACCCAAAGGCTGACAGAATAAACAGCTCAAAGACTATTGCCCTTTTTATCGCCCTTCTCTTTTGCCTCCTCCTCAAGACCACCCTCTGGATCATGGAAGAGAGCGCTCCATCTCACAAGACTTTTCTAACCACCGCACAGCCTATCACAATGAAAGGACACTACCTGGTCTCTCTTTCACCTCAACTCTGAGAAAGACGTAAGGAGTTTTGGAAAAACTCCTTCGTGCAGTTGCTGCACCAACACAACCTTGCCGCCAATGCCACCAACTGCTGGATCTGTGGGTTGCTACCCCACGCCACTGGACACTCTATCCCCTTCATTCCTTCGCCCTTCTCCGTTCATGGTTCCTGCCTTGCTTGGCTGATCCTCCTGCAAGAGAGCTACAGGGACAATAACACTTCCAGCAGAACTATGGCACACTTCTATCATGGGGTCTGGCAGAACAAAACAGGGAGAACTGCTGCCCCCTTTTGCCCTCTGGCATCCAACGACTCTATTCATCTGGACATCCCTGCCAAAGAACGGATTGAAATGCAAGTGTTCAACAACCCCGCCAGGCCTACCCTTTCCTACCTCCAGAAACGAACAGCTGCCACTCTGACTGTGGCCCTATCTGTCGTCAATGTCTCGGGCCTTGTATGCATCGAAGGCCTTGGAACACAGCTGGTAGGCCACAGCACTTGCCATATCACCAGAACCTTGGACTCAACTGATCCACCTTCTTTTGTCACTTCTCCGAACATGTACTTTGTGTGTGGTACGAAAGCTTACACCTGGCTCCCCAAAGGCTGGGGGGGTACTTGTTACATTGCCTTCATCCTTCCTCCGACCTATGTGGCTCCAGCAAACCACCACCAACAAAAACGAGCAAAGGACATTGAGCAGGCCGACTCCACCGGAGCACAGTTCCTGGACGCCATGAAGGGACTTGTTCCACTCTGGGGCCCGATGGCGAACAGCCGTGCCATCCGACACTTGACCAAGGCAGTTGAAACAACAATGAACATTACAGCTGGCATCCTCACGAACAATACAGCCGAGCTTCAGGCGGTCCGCCTGGTGGCTCTTCAGAACCGCCATGTTCTAGATGTGGTTCTAGCGGATCGTGGAGGAGCATGCCGCATCATTGGGTCCAGCTGTTGCACCTACATACCGGACAATTCACGGTCGGTGTACGAAGCCATTGAACACCTCCACAGACTTTCCTCAGAAGTTCATCAGGAACAAGAAGAATGGTCGCTTGGGAGTTGGTTCTGGAGTGCTGTAAAGGACTGGGGGTGGAGGTTGTTTATGATCGTATTGATACCAATTGTCGTAATATGTGGGTTCTGCCTGGGTGCCTCACCCCTGTGCTCACTTTGCGCTAATTGTGTCTGCCCCAAGACTTTGAACTTTGAAGCCGAACGCATGAGAGCTATGTATGAGGTCGAAGTGCAAAACACAATGGGGATAGACGCAAATTGACAAGCTGGCAAGATATGTTGAAAAGGGAGGACTGTTAAAATCTAGTTTGCGACATCAACATTATCGGCGCCATCTTGCCCCCTTTTCAGGCTCGTATGCGCGCGTAAGCGGCAGCCATTTTGAATGCCATGGGCTCTCTGCCCACTGCCGCTAGCCAGTGCGTCTCTCCCCTGACCTCGTAAGCATCACCCGCATGCTGACAGCCCCCGCTCTCACATGCTTAGGCCATAAAACCTCCCTTCCAGCGCGATCCTGCCTCGGAATCACATCCCGTACCCAACCAACACCTCTCTCCGCCCTTTGATGAACCCCCTCTTCCTCTGTACCCGATTGTCCTACTCGTTCCCAGGCCGCCACCTGGCCCTGCAGATACAGTTTATTGCCCCCATACAGTAGGAAGCTGCCCCACTCCAAAGGATCTGTGACTGATCAAAGCCCCCCACCCCATGAGATCCGATCAACTGCATACATTCCGGGAACCGGCGGAATGTCCAGCTGCGCAACAGTCAGCACCTACTGTGACCGGGGTGGGGACTTCTACTGTAAATGTGTGTGGGAACGGGCCTGAAGCGGGGATTCCGAGGATGTCTTTCCGTACTTCAAAGTATTTGCAGGAATGTGCCACACGCAATAAACTGTAATAAAGATCATAAACCTGTGAATAAGAGGCCAGGCCTCAGAGATGCGTTTAGAGCACCTCGAGAAGATACCCTGTTGTCCGATTTGACGTGTTCTGCTCCGTCGGAATAAACTCCTGTTTCCTGCCTTCCAGTCTCCAGCGCCTGCCTCTTTGTTTGCTAAATTCGAATGGTATGAGAGGCGGTTAACGCCGGGCAAAATACTTAAAGGTTCTTGGTCGAAAATCGGCTCTACCTTTTTACAGAGGCATCCATCTGTACATTGAAAGGCTAACTGTAGTCAGTTGCCTTTAGTACCTCAGCACCAGTGCAATGCATAGTCCCTTCTACAGTTCCTCAAATACCGTTTGATGCTCTGCAGACCATATTACCTTCCTACGCTGCTTCCTAGAGGTAAAGCAGTCAATGGGGCAACTATACTTTTATACTTCACCACAATGTTCCTGTAATACCCGATGAGTCGTAAAAAGGCATTCACTTCAGCCTGTGAAGTTGGTACGTCCCACTTTATCATGGAATGAATCTTGGCATCCAACGGGAAAATCTTCCCATTCTCCACTTCATACCCAGGGTAGACTACAGAGGACTACCCCACTTGACACTTAGTTGCCTTGAAAGTCAGTTTTTCCTCTTGTATCCTAGACGGCACCTATTCAGGGTGCCTCAGGGGGTCCTTCCATGAATTGTTGAATAACCAAATATCATTCAATTAGGCCGCAATGAACTCTTCCAACCCTGTAAGAACATGGTTAACTAGGCAGTGAAGAGTGGCAGGGGCATTTTTTAGCCAAAAGGGAATCACCTTAAACTGATACAGCTCCTTTGACATAGAAAATGCAGTCTTCTCCTTAGCATTTAGGCCCAAAGGGACCTGCCAATAGCCACTGGTCAGATCCAAGGTGCTATAGTACTTTGTAGCACCTAACTGATCCACATGCTCATCCACTCTGGGTATTGGAAGGGCATTGGTTTAGATTACCTCTTTAAGGGCACTGCAATACATACAGAAACACAAGTCAGTAGACCCTTGCACTGGTACTAGAACCACAGGATTAGACCAAGGACTCCAAGATCTCTCAATGACTTCCAGGTCAAACATCTAGGCAACTTCTGCCTTAATACATCCATGAACTTGGTCAGACATGCTGTACATTCTGCCCTTTACAAGCAGACTGTCACCTTTGCCTATGTCATGCACACAGACAGGTTTCAACCGAAGAGTCAGCGTGAAGCAGTTGGCCAACCGTCCTGACACCTCTACTCACACTACAGCTCAAGCGTTAACACAGGGGCTAACTGAACCCACTCCACAGTGCCATCCTTCATGTCGCTATTTAGCAAATCAAGAAGAGATTCACTGTATTCCTCAACTGTCTCTGCCATAGACATTACATACATTGTGAAGTCTCTCCACAGTTAAAGCTTCAGACGGTTCACATGGAACACTCTCTTGGGTTCCCTTGTGCTACCTGTGTCCATCAAGTAGTTTACCTCAGACACTTTCTGAGCTACCTAGTATGGTCCCTAACATATGTCCTCCAAAGTCCTGGGACAAATAGGCTTGTTGGATACCCAGCCAATGTAGCTTTCTGGTCATGTCATTCCTTCCTCAGTGCTTGGCTAGCCTGAAGGTTATCCTTTGCTTGACTCATGTATTCCACCATCAGCTTCCTGAGGCCAATCCCATAGTCCCCTGCATTCTTTTGTGGAGACTCCAAGACTCTAAAACATATGGTGTCAATACAGAAGCTCAAAGGAACTAAGCTTATATGACTTGATGTCGAAATAAAGTAATTGAAAAGAGAACTAAACCCTACTCTCTTCTGCAGAATCTCTCAGTAGGCAAACAAAAGGCATGG
>NW_028254445.1:0-53153 GCF_964263255.1 Lissotriton vulgaris | reverse complement strand
AGAGTTGCACGATAATTTGTGAATGACTAAGCGCCATGAGAACCAATTGGCATTGGGTGAGGTTCCATATCTGGCGTCTCACACGGGGGATTTACTGTGGATGATACACGTCTTTGAGAACAAGCTGGTTTGGCAGCTTATTAAGGCCTGCCAACCTCTTAAGAAATACCTCATCTCTGCAATTTACCCAAGAACCTTACACTTATATCGCCTCAATATATTCTAACAGATTTGGAACCTCACCCAACACCAATCGGTTTTCACGGCGCTTAGTCTTGCACAAATTATCGTGCAACTCTCTGAATCCTGATTGACAGTTTACTTTCTGTTTATCTGGATTATTGACCGAGCCATATGCTGCCGGCCTGGCCTGGACTAGTACATTACTGATTGTTCAATACTTTTTTTTACTCTGCCCTGATGAAGCTCCCAAGGTGGGGAGCGAAACGCTGTCTTGTGCACCTTAAAACAAAAAGATTTATAAAAAGAAGAATATATTTTCACAACATTCTGCTTCTGCGAATTACTTTATAACTGGTGCTGGCTCTTTGTCTTTTTTAGGCGGCTGGATCACTTTGTCTTATGAATTTTGAATCATGCATTTTAATCCGGTTCTTAAACTCAATGTTTTTATCAAACTACTGTCACCATTTGCATTTGAAAGCTGTATCTCTTAAATGTATATTTTGTCTTGTGCACCTTGTACTTTTATGATCTTAATAACGTAATTATCGAATAGAGTGATTAGACTGACTGACTGACTGACACAGAGCATTGGATGAAAAGGGAAGTGGTAAAAAAGAAAGGTTTCCCTTTAGGATCGCTTAGCTAGAGAATCAGTCACGCCACATCAATCACCTCACATGCGTAATAATTCACAATTCAAAAAACAGAAACAATAAACCAATAAACCAATAAAGCACTTACAAAGAAAGTAACAGTTATGTTAAAATGTATCACAATTTTTATTCCTCATTAAAAACCAGCAGTAATCCCTAATACAAAAATTCATTAAAAAAACTTTTTTATTCCAAAAAGGAATTGTATACATCAAATTAAAAAGGGAACATTTTCATAGAACTACAGGAGACATACAGACAATAAACTTTGTCTTAAAATTGTTATTTCAGATACATATAGGACAACAGAAAGCGAGAGATTTAATTCCCTATCACCCAAACTCTGTTGGCCTTTCTGAATATAACATAAACGAAGGGGTCGCCGCGTTTCGGTGGTGTTAGGTCTATAAAACCACCTTCTTCAGAACATATGTTATATTTATCTCCTTTTGCATGGTATCACCAGTGCAATCGCACTTAAATGAGAGAATCCTCCTTGAATTAATTTAAGAAGAAAGGTGCTGCAACGTTGAGAATGGAATCTTCATATTTGATCCACAGGGTTGATTTATTGTTAATCACCAGTCGGGATATATATATTTCCAATATTGTCACGGATTTCACCTTATTAGGATCACATGAGCCAAACAATAATATGTTGTTTAATTCTGGGCCCGGAGTACGATGTGGTTGTGGCTTTTGAATCCTACAACACACTTCCTCCCCCTATGCCGACTTCCCCTGTACAATGGCAGCGACTCGTTCAAAGAGGACCAGAAGACAATGGAGCTCTACAAAAGATATCTGTCTTGGGCTTCTTCTCAATGCACTAAAATAACGTTAAGAGTTAGTGGAAAGAGTTGTGTGCAGGTCTTAATAATTGCCCTTACCAAGATGGTGATCTTTTCAGAGGCTTTTGTTCCCAATCCAAGATTATATGGAGTCCTTTGCTGTGATGTCAGTTCTTATTTGAATCACAGACAAAGAAAGCATTAGCAAGTGAAGTATGAATCATAACTCACTCGTTCAAAGATTTTAGGTTGAATTCTTCACCCACATGCTATGATTGCTGTCCTTCACGTTTGTTCCTTTGCAAAAGAATTTCCCTTTGAAATTTCATCTGGATGTCATACTTTCCTCTTTTCTCTTACCTGATGTGAGGGTCAGCTCCACACCTACATTATTTATTTCTACATTACTCCTCATCCTTAATCAAGGATTGTAAGATTGATAAGGAAATGTTTATGCCCTTGTGATTTTGTTCCCCCTAACTGCGACCCTCTTAAGGAGAAACTTGACAACTTACATATGTATATGTAAATGCAGGATGGCACTGTCGCTCCTGGTAGGAGTCACCTTTTCCTCAGGAGGTGAAGAAAGAAATAAACCTGTGCTTCTCAGCATCCAGTCCTTAGTTAGTAGCAGAATGTGTCATGGGCCACTGGCAGTGGAGTTCTGATTCCCTCTTCATGTCCCACTCCTGTGTGGATGAGAGGAAGAGGTCATCCAGCACTCAGCATGTCCAGAGGGGACCAACTTTCCTTAGCTACTAAAGAAAATAATGCATGATTAACAACTTCAAAGGACCTAATCTTAGTAATAAGCACATTTAGGAAAGACATAAATGGCTTGCATGATTGACAAGGAAAACTATATACATTTTGCTGGGTCGATTTATAAAGCATTTGTGGTGTTCCGCTCATAGTGGCAGGGTCCAGCCAACAGTAGCACCCTCCAAGGTTCTCCAGCCCCTTTGATTTCCATTGAGGATTTTACTCAGGTTTCTCGCAGCCTCTGACTCTACTGATTCTTCCTACTTTGCTGCACCTTAACGACATGGCCCTAACCTTACCCTCCTACCTAGCTCTAGTGTTCTCTTGACATGGAGTCTTTCTCAGCAAAACCCCAAAGTCTCCATGATAAATCACTCCCCTTGAACACCCTTGGAGAAGATCCACAAAATCTGTACAAATCAGGAGTGTTTGCTTAAAGGCTTCCGAAAGGAATCCATCAGGTGAGCTGGTCTTTTCTCTGTTATTTCATCTCTCCCTCCTTCTAGATGTACTTAGGAACTGAGGTGGGGTTTTCTGTGATTGTTAGGGCCCATCCTAAGCCCAGTGGTGCTGCATCATTTCTCCACCCCGTCACTAAAAGAACTGCCCCTGTGCATGTCCCACTGCAATACTGTATTCTGGATAGGATTGAAAATGGTAGATCAAGCCAAAACAAAGGAACACCGCCCTTTGATTTTATGTTATGTTATGTTAAGTTGTGTTGTCTTATGTATTTTATGTCATGTTATGTGAAGTTATATGAAGTTATGTTATGTTATGTTATAGTTTATAAGCGTGTCCATTTCTAAAAGGTGTCCTGACACTAAGAGATAGGGGAAGCTGTGCCCAAAAGAAAGATAGAGGGAACAATTACCAAAAGAAAGAGACAGCCTTTCAAACAGGGTGTAGAAACCAGCCAGTGGGCAGATCATGCAGTAGTTAAAACCCATCAAACAAATCCAATACGATCGAGCGACCTAACTTATTAAAACTTGATGAGGGGGTGGATCTGTCACCTCCCACATTTGCACTTCACAAAATCTCTGCCTGAGTACACTTACAAAGGGATTGAGACTAGTCTATTGCAACTCTACACAAGCTGAGGACTGGTCAGGGAGTGTCAGACAGAGTCTTCCTTGAAGTTTCCCAGGTGCTTCACAGGAGCAGAATGTTGCTAGTTCCCAATGCCTCTCAGAGTTTCCCCCATTCTCCAGAAGTAACTTTCTAGGGAGTATGAAGGAACTCTCGGGGGAAAGGGGTAAGAGACAGAGAAGAGAAAGCCTCGTCTGCAAGTACTGGTGTCGTCTATCAGCAGCTACTCTATCTTGCGTCTTGCGCTGTCTTGTTTTTAGACACTGTAAAATAAATGACACAATTACTAAGTTCTTCTCTAAGGTCTATTACTCCTATTACTTTCTAAATTACATTATAATATACCCTTTGAGGACTGTGTTATTGCCTCACTTCAATTAAGGATAGTCTTAAGTAAGGGCTCCAAAAACGATTTCCTTACTTTGTAACTATCTGTAGGAATGCAATACAATGTTATAACTAAAGCGTTATTTATTTACTATGTGTTGGACCTGCGATGGGCAAGCCCAGCACAAAGGGGGTAGCTTGGCTCAAGTGTCAAGGCAAGCGAAGGCTGTTGTGTTAAGCCGGCTTTGACCCAATAATATCTCCTTGTACAACCACCAAAAAGAAGGACACCACACCACTGTTGTAGAAAAATACGATTCCTTTATGTAAAAATTCTCTGTTGTGAATGGGGATCTATTAGGAAAGCACATTTACATTTCTCTTGGTCACAATTTGCTGGGTTTCGATTTTGGAATAGATTCAATAAATAAGCTTAGTAGGACAGTTCATCAATAAATAGAATAAATATCAAGAATAAATATTGTCAATAAAATAGAATAAATATCGAGAATAAATATCGAGAATAAATAGCATAAATATCACTTTCGGTATAGCAGAATAAATACTGGTTCAGTTACAAGAACATCTACAGGTTCATTCTGGTATCGCTGCCACCAATTAAATACTTCAGGAACACTACATTTGCAAATACATTTCAGGTTGGAAAGATTACTCTTACAGTTTATGACGATTTCACCATTAGTGTACGCAGGCTTCTCTGGGCACAACAGGGAGTGCTGGGACTCTTTAAGAATCACACGGGGGTTATGCGCGTATATCTAAAAGGCAAGGAAAGACAGTGAACACTTCATTTACACTCGGCTGCCGCCGGGTTGAGATCTCTGTTTGCCGGTGGGGGTCTAAGCGCGCCTAGGGGTTTCTGTCACCGCTAGCACTCAGGCAGCACCAGTTCCAAGTCTTTAGACTGCCGAACGGGGCTGCCGAAGAGGTCACACAATCTTCGCGCTCAGTCAAATAAATGCCGGTTCACAGTTCCTTTATAACAGCGCTTTCCACCTGAAGAAACGGGCCCACCTCACATCGGCTGCAATCGAAAAGCGATTCAGTCGGGTTCAGCACTTCTCTCGCCAGCGACGGGTTCTCAGGGGCTCCACGGACCTCCCTCCGACTTCCTCAAACAGGGATGGTTCCCGCCCACAGCTACAGCCGCCGATCTACTGGGGAGGGGCAGAGACAGTAGTCCTGCCCAACGAAGGCAGGCCTTTCCCCGCCCCGGCGCACCACCTCACCTCAGTCTGCGCAGGAAGCACTCTACGCCGGTGGAGCTCGTAGACGTCCGAGCTCCTCGCTGGAGGCGCCTGTCACACAAGGGGCACAGAAGACGCTTGCGGTCGCGGTGAACTTGCTCTCGCCTCGCGACCCGAGTCAGGCGTAATTCACCACCGGGGGGGGGGGGGGGGCGGGGAGGCACACGAAAATCGGCCACAGTCTCTTGGGGGTGACGAGGCACTCGCTGGGCAGGCGCTGTAGGCGCGAGGTCACCGCATACACAGCTGACTGGAACGCCAATCAGGATCCACGCCAGTTACTCTTGCTTGCTCTACTGCCGCACTACCAGCTGCCTCAGGGGTCAACAGGGCAGGTGTCAATCTGGTGTCAAGTCTGGAATCTCCTTCTTCACCTAGATCTGGAACATCATTATCCTATCTAGTCTTTGGGTCATCTAAAATGGCCGCCAGGGACTGGACCTTATATAGTCAGTGCCCTGAGGTGCTGGCTCGTGCCAGTAGGTTCTAGAACATTCTTTGGGTTAGGCCAAAGACATGGCCCTTCTGGGGTATTTGGGTCTCTAACAGCCACCATACTGTGGTTCTAGAGCAGCCATTTTGTGTACCTGAGGGAAATAAGGTAATTCCTGTCAGGAATGTGCGCCAAATAAAAGGGCGCCAAAACCTTGAAAGGTCAAGGTTCATGGAGGCTCCAAAGGGAGTCACTCACATGAGGGAAATGGATGGCCACCATTTTGAGGTCATTCATTCAGGTTGCCAATCCCAGCCTATAATGTCACAGGTTTCACTAGGTGTCTTGTAAATAGGTGCCAAAAACCTTGTGAACAACTGGGCGTCAAGGAACAACTAGCCCCATGAAACAGCACACAAAAGGTCCTGGTAGACAAAGAAAAGCGACAAATTTTGGGAGGTACAGGGGAACAAAAGAAATCATAGTGGTGAGGGGACTCTCAGAAGCAGACGGGTCTAAGACTATGTATTTATTAAACTACTCCTTTTGTAGAGCCATTAACCTTTTTTTAATTTCTTGTTTTGCAGGTGATAATAAACAAAGCCTTCCACTCTTCAGGAACAACAACTCTGGTAAGTATTTTCTCTAGGTCTAAATATTGAACGTAATATTCTTAGTCTAGTGCCTTTAGGTTAGTTAAACTGTTTGTAAATACATAGCAATAGAAAGACTGAAGTAATATACAGTTTTTCAATTAAATAGATTCTAAGACCAATGTCTAGTATTTTTCTTGAAAGTTTTGCTTCAAGGCTGTACTTGCATGATTGAAAACAGGGATGACTGAATCTTCAAACTGGAACGAAGCCAATATAGAACTGCCGGTGCTTTGACAGGTCGAAAATCTTCAGACTAATTCCTGGAAAACCTGTTGTGTAGCTTCACCGAAAAACTACAGATGAATAAACGAAACAAAATCTCTGCTACACTACCTCAGGAATTTCCTGGACGAAACACTAAGCACTGCTACAAGGGCAGCAGTCTTGGTGAAGTGTGCACTGCTGAGGGCAAGTGCGAGCCTCAGCTGTGCTGGGAAATCAGAGGCTCACTGTTGGAAGGCTGTAGCGCTGACCTTAGTGCTTCTAGCCATCTTTAAGGACCGCACCCTGACTAGCTCGGTCCAGGCCTTGTTGGTTATCCTACCAGGGGGGCAAAAGGCTTTAATTACCCTAGTGATACGACGTACCTAACCTGTTGAGAACGGTTAAAAGTCAGCGTAACTTTTGGTTAGAAGCGGTGGTTGGGGATTAGGACCGCCCAATCCACCGGAAACAATATTATCCAGTGTAGAAATATGGGAGTTGTATCGTGTGGTAATTTCGTATATCTTTTTATATAAAGTATACTTGTTTTATACAAACTCATGTGGAGTCCATTTATGGTGACATTATTGGGATTGCTGTGGGCGTGGTTGCAAATACTGAACACTTGTGCCTTTGAGAGAAGCCTGGCTGCTTGTGTCAAGCTACTAAGGGGGTGAGCAGGGTTGTCTCTGATAGTGTCCTTTCTTGGCCTAACATGGGAGCGGGGAGGTCCGGGTCGTGCACTTGACAACAACGGTGTGCGCAGGAATCCCGGCTTCTAACAATTGGCAGCAGAGCGGCGGGATACGATCCTAATGTTATTAAAACGTGTATGTGCAAAACCACTCACAGTAATTGATGCGCATCGCAAATTGACTGTAGATCATGATAAAAGCATATATTGTATTTGTTTATTAGTTCTGTCTTTGGAGTGACCCTGTTATCCACACATCATGTCTCAGGAGCGGAGTCTGATAGCTAGTGGGACTATGGCTGTAGAATGTGAGTTTGACATTGAGGCTTTGTTGTCTTATAAGGTCGAACAATTGAGGTGGTTCTGCAGAGCCTTTGGATGTCCCATGAGGGGTAGCACCAAGAAGGAGGAGCTACAGAAGCCCAACAGACTCCGGGGACGGGTAATGGTGAGTTGGATGAAGAGGACCCCGGGAATGGATTTGGTACAAAGGATTTGCCAGTGGAGGAGCCAGTCAGTTGGGCTGGCAGTGGCCATTCCGGGAGGAGTTTTTCACCAGAGGTGTTGGAGGAAAACCAAAGGGTCAGGCTGCATGAGTTGGAGGTGTTAAAACTGAAGGCTCACGCAGAAGAGAGCATAGGAGCTCTCACATTGGTGGAAAAGAAGATTCTCCTTGCTCATGAGATAAGCATGAGGGAACTGGACATGAAGGGTAGACAACTGGAGCCCATTTCAAATGGTGGCAGCGCCCCACCAGTGCCAGGAGGGAAGGTGTACATCCCCAAGGATTTAGTGCGAGATTACAGAGGGGTGATGACATTTATGCGTGGTTCATGGCATATGAGATTGGATGGATGAGGTGCCTGTGAAGCATTGGGGGGCCGGCCTATGGAAACACTTTGAGGCTTCAGGGAGGGACGTTCTATCCCCTTTAGAGAAGTCGGGAACTCTGACCTATGCCAACATGAGGGAGGCTTTGTGCCTCTGGTATGGGCTGACCCCTGAACAATACCCGCAGAAGTTCAGGACCTCTAAGAAACTGGAATCCCGTACTTGGGTGGAATGTGTGAATGAGTACACATGGGCACTGGATGGTTGGATGTTGAGCAGCAAATTCACTGATTTTAAGAGCTTATGCGATTTCATTAGTTGGGAACACTTAAGTAGTCTCTGTGTTCCCGAGCTGCACCAGCATCTTTTGAATAGTAAGCTGACAGATCCCAGTAAGCTTGCTGAGAAGGCGGACCACTGTACTAGTACCCAGGTTCACAAGGGGATTGGGAGTACTGCTGCCAAGAGTGGGCAGGGTCCCCCCCCCGAGGGTGGGGGAGGATAAGGTTAACCACAAGGAGTAATCTAAGGGGCCCCTAGGTAACCCCCTCAATAAGGGGTCAAAGTCTCCCAAGACCAAGAAGGCCTGGGTTTCCCAGGTGCAAGAGGGAGCCCTGAGATCCCCCTACGCGTTACTTCTGTAAAGAAGTGGGTCATATCTCCCCTAAATGCCCCAAAAAGTCCTCTACCACCCCTGGTGCTCCAAAACCAGGTTTGGTTAGTGTAGCCTTGGGGGAAGACCTACGTCCTTGGGATAGGGGGAGCAAGAGGTCATGACCCTGGTCTCCTTAGGAGATTGTCAGGTGGTCCAAGAAATCCTGCTGCCGGAAAACACCAAGAAATATCGGCAGTGGGTGACCATCAGTGGACGGAGGGTGGAGGCTCTGAGAGACACCGGAGCCAGTTTGACATACGTTAGTTGTCAGTGGATGTCTGACGAGCAAATAATTCCCGATATGCTTCACCCGGTAATGTCAGCAGACAATTCAGTGTGCATTTGCAAGTTGGCGCTGGTCCCCTTTAAATGGGGAGGGGTCTCAGGCTCTTTGAAGGTTGTTGTAAGTCCGTCCATGCCTCTAGACAGTCTGCTCGGGAATGACCTAGAGAGATCTCCTTAGAAGAAGGTGGGGTGCCAGGTGCATTTGGAGATGTTGGGTCTACCTGAGTGGGCGTGCGTGACCACTCAGTCAATGGTAGCCAGAAAAGTTACTCAAGAGGACCTGGGGCATGAAACAGTGTCCCAGGCATCTGCCATTAAGAGCCAAGGCATGGGGCGCAGGAAACCTCCCCCCCCCCGCTTCCCACAGTCCAGGAGGAGGCACTCTATGAGGGAGATGCCCTGGAACCTACAGGGGAACAAGTAGCTGAACTGGGGGACCTTCCATGGCTGACCAATTGGCAACAGGAAGGCAGATCCTCCAGGGAGGCATTCTGAGAGCAGCAGAAGCAGTGCCCTTCTCTCAGGGGTTTGAGGCAGCAAGTGATCCATCAGGATCACAATAGATGTACTGGGAAAACAATCTCCTATTTAGTGAGCCAAGGGTGGCTGAACCTGGGTCAGCCAATGCGTTGGTGGTACCCCAGCGCTTCAGAGCCTTCCTATTGGGGTTGGCCCATGATTTTCCCTTGGAAGGACATTTGGGGCAGGACAAGACCTTTGAGCAGCTTGTCACCCTCTTTTACTGGTCCCAGATGGGCAAGAGTAGTGATACTCATTGCAAGACCTGTCAGACTGGCCAGGCGAGTGGTAAGAGTGGAAGGAAGCAAAAGGCTCCCCTCCAACCTTTACATGTGGTCAGCACACCCTTTGAGTGGGTGGGCATTGACATTGTGGGGCCTCTGGATCCCAAGACAGCCATGGGCAACAGGTTTATCCTGGTCTTGGTTGACCTTGCCACACGGTATCCGGAGGCCATCACTATCCTGATGGTGGCGGCCCCGGTGGTGTGTCGTGCCCTGATGGAGATTTTTGCCCGGGGTGGGGTTTCCCAGAGAGGTGGTGTCCGACAGGGGCACTAATTTCATGTCACGGTACATGAAACCCCTGTGGAAGGAGTGCTGTGTAACCCACAAGTTCACCACACTGTACCACCCCCAGGGTAATGGTCTGATTGACAGGTTTAACCGGACCTTGAAGGGCATGATTATGGGTCTGGAGGAACCCTTGAGGCGTACGTGGGACATCCTATTGCCCTGCGTGTTGTTTGCATACAGGGAAGTGCCGCAAAAGTCCTTAGGGTTCAGTCCCTTTGAACTCCTGTATGGGCACCCGGTCAGAGGACCTTTGAGTTAGTGAAGGAGGGCTGTGAGAAGGCTCCTAGTAAACCCCCCAGGATGTATACAGCTACATGCTGGCCTTCAGGATCCAAACTAGGCATTTCAAGCAGCTCATTCAGGTGAACCTGGAAGCCTGCCAGGAAGATATGAAACAATGGTATGACCAGAATGCTACTCTGGTTGAGTTTCAACCTAGGCAGAAGGTGTGGGTGATGGCACCGGTGGAGCCTTGCGTGCTCCAAAACAAGTGGACTGGGCCTTATGAGGTGGTGGAGCGCAGGAGCGAAGTTACCTACTGTTAGACCCGGGACTCCGGCTGGCCAAGGCTCACGCCAAAGTCAGTCAGAAATCACCATGTCTAAGGTCAGGGCAAGGGAGTTACACACCAAGATAACCCCTGTTCACCCTCTAGGTAACGTGACGCGAGCAGCAAGGATAATCTCGGAGGCGATGTGTAAAGCGTTTGCGCGCGCACCCAGCAACAACACCCAAGGCCCACCACAAAGGAAACTCCACACAAGGTTATATCAAAAATAGCCTTTGTAATATAGCAAAAACACATTAGCTAACACACACACACTTTACAATGTGCCAACAGGCATGGGCAGAATTTACAGGGGATTATGTACAGGACAGGGCAACTTGGACCACTGCCAGGGGTAGGCACTTTTAGAAATAATACTTGTAGGTATAACACTTAGCACATAAACATATAATGACTGTAGCACCAAAATAGTAAATGCAGCACATAACCAGTAATTACTGGTAAAGGGTAAATACCTCCTACGCAACCCTAAACACTGTAGGAAAATCACGCAGGGAACTAGGACCTTAACATCAGGACCTATAGAAGGAAAACCATCACCTAGGCAGGTCAATTTTAGGAAAGGGGAGGAAACCTAAACAATCACCTAAGCAGGTCACTTTTAGCAAAGGGGATAAAACATAAACAATTGCACATGAGGCATTAAAACACATTCAGAGGTGCAGGTAGAACACTTGCGTAGGAATCACATAAGCAAGTAAATCACAATGCGCAGGGGGCATATAGCACAACACTAGAACTGTCCCTCAGGCCAACTGGCCTCGCAAGGGCTGAAATGACCTGAGTCCCAATGTCAGGGAGGCTGCGCAGGCAGCCAAGAACACAAACCTAAACGTAGCAACTGTCCACTAAGTGCTGGACAGTTGTAAAGCAATGATGGGTAACCGTTGGAGCCTTGTGGGCTCAAGAACAATGGTGGGCCAACACAGCGTGGGAGCCACGGGGCTCTAACCAACTGCACTCGTGCCCCCAGAGCCTCTCTGGGCTCTAAATAAACAAAATGGCACTCGGAGCCTCTTTCAGGGCTCTAGAACAAATGTGGGCGACAAGCTTTGCAGGACTCGAAACAACTATGCCCCGTGAGCCTCTCGGGCCCTAAGTAAAGATAATTCCCTAGCTCCTTGGGCGGGCAACGACAATCTGCCCCCATATGCCACCTCTCCCTCTCGGCACTAGGGAGACTAGTAGGAGCGGCCCGCTGCCAACCGGGGCCGCTCTAAACCCTAAGGACCACCCCCGCACTCACCGGCTGGATGCAGAACCCTCCTCAGCACATGGAGGCCCCGCGGCTGGTCCAGCGGGCTGCTCCTCTCTCTCGTGGCGGTGGGGCTCTCCTCTTCTCACGGGACCCCTCTGAGCACTGGCAGCCTTTCTGCTCTCCTTCGCGCTGTGGCGCCGAGGGCGGGACTTCCGGTTCGCCTCTCCCGGGCCGCGCAGCGTTTTGACAACTTGCCAATCACTTTTGGGTCATCGCAGGCAGCGCGGCGGCCCGACGGGGGACATCGAAGCAAATGCCGGGTGGGCACCGGCTCGGTGGAAATGATAATCGAGGTGGGCACTCGTAACTTAATAGCGAGCACAGCAGAACTCAGCAAACGTCGGGTGGGCACAGGCTGGGCAACAAAAGCGCTCTCAAGCGCATGAAGTAAAATAAAGCGTTTCTGAGCGCGAGGGCACTTTCAGCATGCCTCAGTGCTTGCAGGCAACTAGAGCGCTCCCAGCGCTAGGGGAAAGGAAAGCGCTCTGAGCGCTAGTAACAAGAATGAAGCGCTCCCAGGCGCTCTTGCCAAAAGTAAAGCTCCAGCAGGGTCTGGAGGCAGGCAGGGGGCAAGGCTGGGCCCAGAGCCAGCTCACTGGGTCTCCAGGCAGGGAGACACTCCAAGTGGTGGTCCTCCTGGCCCCAGCAACAGCAGCAGCCCCCTCAGCTAGGATCCAAAAAGCAGAACAAATTGTATGGGGACACAGCCCCTTCTTATACTTTAAATTCCTTTGTCTGTAGGTGCAGGGTGGGGAGAAACCAGTCGCAGCTGGTTTTGGAGCACCCTTGATGCCTCAAACACCCCTTTCATTCACTAGCAGGGCTAGGGTCATCAGTCGCACCACAGGAGGCGGAGCCAGCATTGTGTGGGGAAAGTCCAGGCCCATTAGGAACCAGGTGCAGCCCTCCCCAGCCATCAACATGCTAAACTCACACTCACCACCGGGCAGACCCATCCAGCCTTTCTGGAGCCAGGCTCACCAGCCAGCTCCAGCCAATCACACGCCAGGCATATTTTACACTAATATGCCAACTCCTAGAAGTGGCACTTCCGCACAAGACACGCTCATGCCACATACATCATTGCGAAGCATTCATTCTCACGAGTTCGCACATACCAAATTCGAGTCTGCACTTCCCACATATCAGGAACTACCAGGGACACAGACATTCCCCTTGCATTCCTATGGGAGAGCAGGCCAGCCTAACTACATGCACGCACTTTACTCTGGGACACAGGGAAAAAGTGTGCAGAGACCAAAAATCATCAACACAGATCATAGATTAAAAGCAAAAAGATTAGGGGTGAACCTGCCAGAAGGGCCAAGTCCAACACAACCCCCTTCCAGCCAAAACGCAGGGCAAACCAATCACCACCGTGATTGGCTTCCCTGCTTGGGGCGATAAAACACGGACGCGGGCCCGCAACTGCAGGGACACCCTCCTGTTTTACGCCACAGTGAAACCCTGGGGTTCTTTCAAAAACTACTGTAGGGACTAACTGGGCTACCCCACTGGTACTCTCCAGCTGCCCTCGGCCATGACCAGGACCTAGGCCACCCAGGTGCCACTGGTTCCTGCCTACTCACAAAGTGGGGGGTAGTAGCCCCTGGCACATAATAGCCATTCTCCACTCTTCCTGCCTGCAAGACAGTGCTAGACTGCCACTGGTTCTCCAGCCTAGGGTCTACAACCTTAGGTGGACCAGGAGTCTCAGGGAAGGCTCTCCTCCCCCTACCACTTCTCCTAGGGTTCCTCCTCCTCCTTCGAGGGGTACCCTCAAAACACCATTCTCCCAACCTAGGGTTTAACCCCTCAGGTGGTACCGGGGTCAGAGGTGGGCTCTCCCACCCTCTGCACCCCCTTCCAGAGTCCTGCTCCCTCCCAACCGGGGCGGTACCTCTGGAGGAAGAACTGGTCAGGACACTGATTACAGTAGTCCCACCCTTCAGGTCAGGTGAATCCTGAACCTGGCCTCCCAACCTCCGGTCTAGAACCTTTGGTGGAATCACTGCCTGGCACTCCAGGACTTCTGGGGACTCACATACTATCCCCCAATCACTCCTTTCGTTGGACTCCTGTACCCTCCCTACCGGAGCGGTACTGCCAGACTCTAGAACCATAGAAACTCCGCTTACAGATGCTCCAGGTCCTCTACACACTAGGAGATCTCCCTCAAGTGAACTAACAGGTAAGCCTAGGTTCCCATCCTGGTGTTCCCTAAAGAAACCATCCAGGCTCTGAGGCAGGGCTTCGGGCGTCTGGGGACTCTCGGTCTCACACTCACTCCCTCTCCACTGAGACAGGCAGTAAGCCCCTACACCCTCCTCACTATACTGGGACCCAGCTGGGCTACTCTCACCCTCCTTCACCACGCTGGGATGGAGGACACCTGACCCACTATTGTTGGAATCACTCACTAGTGACTCTAAAGAACCTCTCACACTGTCCCAGCGATCTGCTTCCCCTGCAAGCTCCTCTGAACAGGGAGACCCATATTCCAACAGGTGTTGGCGCAACTCTGGACAACAACCACTGAGGAACTGCTCTTTGAGAATCATTGTGTGCAATACATCAGACTCGCCTTTCGCGTGAGACTCTTCCCAATCAAACAGTGCTCCACAACATTCATCCTCAAAGTCTTCCCAAGACTGGTGAGACAGTTTCCTAAGTCTCCTGAACTTCAACCTGTTCTCCTCCTCTGGGGAAACAGGTACCATACTTGGGGAACTGGGAGTGGGACTTCCTATACCTGAATCTAAATAGCTGCCACCACTGGACTCAACCCTCCCTGCGGAATCCAGACAATTACAACTGTGCGCAGGGGATGGTCTATCCTCTAGGGCTGCTCTCTCTCGAATGATGGCCCTTCTCTCCTCCTCTATCCTCTCCTGCACTAAGAGTCTTTCGATCTCTAACTGTTGCTTCTTAACACCCAGCTGCGCCATAGCCTGGGCATGCTCTAACATGAGCTGTTCCATTGCTAGCTGATGCTCCCGGTCTTCCCTCCTATCCAACCACTCCTCTGGGGACAGGACAAGGGATGGGGCGCTGGTACTGACACTGGACCCAGCAAGCGACTCCCTACCTATGGGGTCCTCGCCATCTGCTGGTGCCCTTCCACTGTCATCATCTTCTTCATCAGAATCCTCAGGGCTCCCCACAGACTCACCACCCTCATCTCTCTCACTGTGCTCAAGATCCCACTGATCCTTTTGCCATAGGATCAGGCTGCTCCTAAGTTCGGACTGAGTATCTGACTCACCACCCCTATGTCTCTCTCTTTACAGAATCTGACCCAACACCAACATACTGTATCTAAACAGATCACAGAAATCAAAAGTAGGCTCCATTTTGGCAGACGTTCTCAAGAAATGTTTGACACAGGGAACCTGGGGGTCTGAGCTTAACAGTAGTACACAATTAATAAAATTCAGCAAGCTCCCAATCATGGATAACTTGCACTCCTCTGTCCAGTGTAACACACCACTCATTCACACCCCCCCCCCTCGGTAAGGCAGTTTCTACCACCCCTGGTTTCTCAACCTGACCATAAGCGACACAGGTACCAATCTGGGAGCAGGGCGGGGAACAAGGTACTGGACACAAATACAAAATGACACCTTTCAGGAGAAGCAATACTGAACTTCACTAAAAAAAACAATAATCCCCAAAATGTGGTTATCTAAAAATGTAGAGTTTCGTCGTGCGGCCTGTCGCCACTGTGGTACAGCGCAAACGCAAGTCCAATCCGCACCGCTTGCCACCAATGTTAGACCCGGGACCCCGGCTGGCCAAGGCTCACGCCAAAGTCAGTCAGAGATCACCATGTCTAAGGTCAGGGCAAGGGAGTTACACACCAAGATAACCCCTGCTCACCCTCTAGGTAACGTGACGCGAGCAGCAAGGCTAATCTCGGAGGCGATGTGTAAAGCGTTTGCGCGCGCACCCAGCAACAACACCCAAGGCCCACCACAAAGGAAACTCCACACAAGGTTATATTGAAAATAGCCTTTGTATTATAGCAAAAACACATTAGATAACACACACACTTTACAATGTGCCAACAGGCACGGGCAGAATCTACAGGGGATTATGTGCAGGACAGGGCCACTTGGACCACTGCCAGGGGTAGGCACTTTTAGAAATAATACTTGTAGGTATAACACTTAGCACATAAACATATAATGACTGTAGCACCAAAATAGTAAATGTAGCACATAACCAGTAATTACTGGTAAAGGGTAAATACCTCCTACGCAACCCTAAACACTGTAGGAAAATCACGCAGGGAACTAGGACCTTAACATCAGGACCTATAGAAGGAAAACCATCACCTAAGCAGGTCACTTTTAGCAAAGGGAAGGAAACCTAAACAATCACCTAAGCAGGTCACTTTTAGCAAAGGGGATAAAACATAAACAATTGCACATGAGGCATTAAAACACATTCAGAGGTGCAGGTAGAACATTTGCGCAGGACTCACATAAGCAAGTAAATCACAATGCGCAGGGGGCACATAGCACAACACTAGAACTGTCCCTCAGGCCAACTGGCCTCACAAGGGCTGAAATGACCTGAGTCCCAATGTCAGGGAGGCTGCGCAGGCAGCCAAGAACACAAACCTAAACGTAGCAATTGTCCACTAAGTGCTGGACAGTTGTAAAGCAATGATGGGCAAACGTTGGAGCCTTGTGGGCTCAAGAACAATGGTGGGGCAACACAGCGTGGGGGTCACGGGGTCTAACCAACTGCACTCGTGCCCCCAAAGCTTCTCTGGGCTCTAAATAAACAAAATGGCACTCGGAGCCTCTTTCAGGGCTCTAGAACAAATGTGGGCGACGAGCCTCGCAGGACTCGAAACAACTATGCCCCGTGAGCCTCTCGGGCCCTAAGTAAAGAAAATGCCCTAGCTCCTTGGGTGGGCAACGACAATCTGCCCCGATATGCCACCTCTCCCTTTCGGCACTAGGGAGACTCGTGGGAGCGGCCCGCTGCCAACCGGGCCGCTCTAAACCCTAGGGACCACCCCCGCACTCACCGGCTGGATGCAGGACCCTCCTCAGCACATGGAGGCCCCGCAGCTGGTCCGGTGGGCGGCTCCTCTCTCTTGTGGCGGCGGCGCTCTCCTCTTCTCACGGGAGCCCCGTGAGCACCGGCAGCCTTTCTGCTCTCCTTCGCGCTGTGGCGCCGAGGGCGGGACTTCCGGTTCGCCTCTCCCGGGCCGCTCAGCGTTTTGCCAACTTGCCAATCACTTCTGGGTCGTCGCAGGCAGCGCGGCGGCCCGGCGGGGGACATCGAAGCAAATGCCGGGTGGGCACCGGCTCGGTGGAAATGATAATCGAGGTGGGCACTAGTAATTTAATAGCGAGCACAGCAGAACTCAGCAAACGCCGGGAGGGCACAGGCTGGGCAACAAAAGCGCTCTCAAGCGCATGAAGTAAAATAAAGCGATTCTGAGCGCGAGGGCACTTTCAGCACGCCTCGGTGCTTGCAGGCAACTAGAGCGCTCCCAGCGCTAGGGGAAAGTAAAGCGCTCTGAGCGCTAGTAACAAGAATGAAGCGCTCCCAGGCGCTCTGGCCAAAAGTAAAGCTCCAGCAGGGTCTGGAGGCAGGCAGGGGGGCAAGGCTGGGGCCAGAGCCAGCTCACTGGGTCTCCAGGCAGGAAGACACTCCAAGTGGCGGTCCTCCTGGCCCCAGCAACAGCAGCATCCCCCTCAGCTAGGATCCAAAAAGCAGAACAAATTGTATGGGGACACAGCCCCTTCTTATACTGTAAATTCCTTTGTCTGTAGGTGCAGGGTGGGGGAGAAACCAGTCGCAGCTGGTTTTGGAGCACCCTTGATGCCTCCACCACCCCTTTCATTCACTAGCAGGGCTAGGGTCATCAGTGGCACCACAGGGGGCGGAGCTAGCATTGTGTGGGGAAAGTACAGGCCCATTAGGAACCAGGTGCAGCCCTCCCCAGCCATCAACATGCTAATCTCACACTCACCACCGGGCAGACCCATCCTGCCTTTCTGGAGCCAGGCTCACCAGCCAGCTCCTGCCAATCACACGCCAGGCATATTTTACACTAATATGCCAACTCCTAGAAGTGGCACTTCCACACAAGACACGCTCATGCCGCATACATCATTGCGAAGCATTCATTCTCGCGAGTTCGCACATACCAAATTCGAGTCTGCACTCCCCACACATCAGGAACTACCAGGGACACAGACATTCCCCATGCATTCCTATGGGAGAGCAGTCCAGCCTAACTACATGCACGCACTTTACTCCGGGACGCAGGGAAAAAGTGCGCAGAGACCAAAAATCATCAACACAGATTAAAAGCAAAAAGATTAGGGGTGAACCTACCAGAAGGGCCAAGTCCAACACCTACATTGTTGACTTCCAGTCTCCTATGAATCCGCTAAGGGTGCTCCATATAAACCGACGCAAACCACACTTTGAAAGGTCGGAGGTGACCATGCTCTTGGCTACAGACATTGTAGCAGAAGAGGAGAGTGAACCTCTTCCCGACCTCCTGGCAGCCAAGGAGAAGGATGGGTCAGTGGCTGGAGTAAAGGTCGGTGAGTTTTGGGTCAGTTTGCCTCGCTGTTCTCCCTGACCCCCGGGGTCATCCACTGGTGTGTCCATGAAGTGGACACGGGGACAGCCTACCTGTCAAACAGAAGTTTTACCGGGTAGCTGATAAAGTCAGGGCCAGCATCAAGGAGGAGGTCTCCAAGATGTTGGCGCTAGGGGTGATTGAGCCCTCCAGCAGCTCCTGGGCTAGCCCAGTGGTCCTCGTACAGAAAGCTGCTGTGCCAGGTACCCCTCCAGAACTTCACTTCTGTGTGGATTATCGGGGGCTCAACGCAGTCACTAAAACAGACGCGCAACGCATCCCCCAAGCCGATGAGCTCGTGGATCGGTTAGGAGCTGCCCGGTACCTCAGAACATTTGATTTGACATCTGGGTACTGGCAGATTGCCTTGACCAAGGGGGCTAAGGAGAGGTCCCCGTTCTCCACCCCTAGGGACACTACCAGTTCATGGTTATGCCCTTTGAGTTATGACACCTTCCAGAGGCTGGTTAACCAGGTGCTAAGTGGGCTGGAGGAATTCAGCGCTGCATACCTGGATGACATTGCAGTGTTCAGTTCCGAGAGGGAGGTACACTTGCAACACCTCTGTGGATTGTTGAAGGCCCTGCTGAGGGCGGGCCTAACTATCAAGGCAAGTAAGTGTCAGATAGGGCAGGGTTCTGTGGTGTATTTAGGGCACCTGGTGGGGAGCGTCCAAGTGGCGCCCCTGCAGGGAAAAATTGATACCATCTTGTCTTGGAAACTCCCAAGACCCAGACAGGAGTGAGGGCCTTCCTGGGACTCACTGGGTATTACTGACGGTTTGTAAAGGGGTATGGCACCCTGGTGGCCCCTTTGACAGAACTGACGTCCAAGAAAACAGCCCAAGAAGGTGATCTCGACGGATACCTGCTTGATCGCTTTCGATTCCATGAAGTCTGCTATGGCGTCGGATATCTCCAAGGAATTTATAGTACAGAAGGATGCTTCAGAGCATGGGGTGGGAGTAGTGCTCTCGCAATTGAACAACGAGGGCTTGGACCAACCGGTAGCTTTCATCAGCCGATGGCTACTCCCCAGGGAACAATGTTGGAGTGCAATTGCAAGGGAAGCTTTTGCTGTGGTCTAAGCTCTGAAGAAGTTGCGGCTCTACGTGTTTGGGACTCACTTCCTGGTTCAGACCGACCACAGACCCCTCTGATGGGTAATGCGGATGAGGGGTGAGAACCCAAAACTGTTGAGGTGGTCCATCTCCCTACAGGGGATAGACTTCACAGTGAAACACCGTCCTGGAGCTGAACACGCCAATGCTGATGGTCTGTCCAGATTTTTCCACCTCAGTAATGAGAACTCCCATTAGGGTGGTTAGTTCCCCCCACTTTTCGGCTGGAGGGGATGCATGTTGGACCTGACATAGCTTGGCATGATTACCCCTGACTTTTTGCCTTTGCCTCCTGTGACTTTAGTTGCTGTAGGTACTAGCCACTGCTAATCAGTGTGCAAATACAGACGTTCCCTATATAAATTGTAGTGATGTTTGGTTGTCTCTTATTGGTATGTTTGCCTTACTAGCAAGATCCCTAAGTGGTGTGCACTGTGTGCGTCAGAGTTAGTACTAAAGAAATGCGCAGAGAGGGAACACATGTCTTTAGTGTAGGGCCTGAGTGCATTGCGCAAAATTAGCATGTTGTCCTGACCAGTGCTACCACTTGTCAAGCCTTACTTTCCCTTTTGCATACACATGGGGCACCCCTGTAGGACGTCCTAGGTAACCCCTAAGCAGGGTGCAGAGTAGGTAAAAGGCAGGACCTGTGCCAGTGTGGGTGCTAGGCCCTGACAGTGGAAAATGCTCCATTTCGTTTTCCCTGGTGAAAGGCCATCCTGCCCAGAATGGGGAAGGCTGGGTGTAGTATTGTTAGCCCAGTTTCCCAAGAATTGGAAATGGAACAGTGAAGTTTGGTTTGTCTGAACTCACAGCGTCATAACGTATCTTTTAGGGTAGAGGGTTTTGTCTCTGTGTGTCCAGAAACCACTGTTTGAGAAAATAGCTGATTTTGTGCTTTAGACCTTTTTGCGTGTCTCAGCAGGATGTGAATAGCCTGCCTGGATCTTGGAGAGGTGAGAAAATCTGAGGGAGGTCGTGCCCCAAGGGAGGGGTGGACACGGCGCTAGGTTGTCCTGCACCTGGAGCGGAGAGAAGGAGAGGCTTTGCGCGGTGAAGAGGCCTGGTTCAGAGCTATAAAACAATAGACCCATCTCTCTCTGAGTGATTAAAGATAGAGGCCCTCAGTATCAAAGAGAGGACGGTGACACTGGGGGGGAGATACGCAAGACAGATTTAGGGAGGGGTCGGGAACACCTGAGCACAAGGAAACTTCAAAGACAATGAGGGGTATAACTGGAAGAACTGTAACCCCAAGACTTTGTTTTTTTCATGTTGATGATGTCACTAAGGAGGAGTGAATCTCCGACACGCGGATCATCATGTGGTGGAGAGGTGAGACTCAGACATGCAGGGTGCATGTCTTGGTGCGACCCGGGCGTTAGTGGAGAGCGCTGGAAGACCGTGTGCACTAAGAGACGGAGTGAGTCTCGGACACACCGGGGGTGCATGTCGAAGGTGCCACCGAAGGTGCTGGTAAGGAGTACCAGGGAGCATTGAGCACCAGGGAATGAAGAAGTCCTAACAGCGCTGGAGAGGAGGGCACCAGCATTGTGTGGAAAGCTTCGTGGACTGAGTCTGTGCCGAACTACCGGCCCAAGCGCACCTTGCCCGCGGTGACAAGGTTCTGGAGTAAGGCCAAGCCTCTGCGGCAGGAGAGGAGAGTGGGGTCGTGCCCCCCTGGGTAAAGTGGATCATCGCCAGGGGCGGGGTGCAGGCCTGGAGGGACACTCTCTCAGCCTCTCGCTGCTGGCAGCTGTGTATGCTTATTGCTCCAGCCCAGTTCTTGTTCCGTGCTGGTCCCGGACAGGGCAGTACAGGGGTAGGAGCCAGGAGTGGAACTTGGGTGTTATCATTGATCCAAGTTGGGGGCAACCGGTCCCACACTTCTACAAACAGTTGTGTAGCACTTTGCATATTTGCTGCTAATGAACTGTGCTTAACGAACTCAGGGGTTAGTGCGCTACGCACTACAGTATGTTTCCCTTGCAGGATACAGGATCATAGCGTAGCACACTGCGTTGATGGTTTACTGCACTGTACTAAATTGCACTGTGACGCATTATCTTATGCCTTCCGTGCACAGTGCATGCTGGTGGTGATACGCATTGCATTGTTTTCCTAACGCACTGTATTTCATTGCAGAGTGACGCATTGCTGTATTCCTTCGTTGAACAGGGCATGCTGGTAGCGAACCGAGTTGCATTATCTTGTGTACATGATCTTGACACTATGCATTGCATTGTTTCACTGTGGTATTGTACAGGAACCCATCAGTAAGTATTGCAGTATTCCTTGTATTTTGCAACATGAGTAAATCTAGTGATAGGACATACCCAACCGGTTGAGCACAGTTAAAAGTCAGCGTAAACAATATTATCCAGTGTAGAAATGTGGGAGTTGTATCGTGTGGTCATTTTATATATCTTTTTATATAAAGTATACTTGTTTTATACAAACTCATGTGGAGTCCATTTGTGGTGACATTATTGGGATTGCTGTGGGCGTGGTTGCAAATACTGAACACTTGTGCCTTTGAGATAAGCCTGGCTGCTTGTGTCAAGCTACTAAGGGGGTGAGCAGTGTTGTCTCTGATAGTGTCCTTTCTTGGCCTAACATGGGAGCGGGGAGGTCCTGGTCGTGCACTTGACAACAACGGTGTGCGCAGGAATTCCGGCTTCTAACAATTGGCAGCAGAGCGGCGGGATACAATCCTAATGTTATTAAAACGTGTATGTGCAAAACCACTCACAGTAATTGATGTGCATCGCAAATTGACTGTAGATCATGATAAAAGCATATATTGTATTTGTTTATTGGTTCTGTCTTTGGAGTGACCCTGTTATCCACACATCATGTCTCAGGAGCGGAGTCTGATAGCCAGTGGGACTATGGCTGTAGAATGTGAGTTTGACATTGAGGCTTTGTTGTCTTATAAGGTCGAACAATTGAGGTGGTTCTGCAGAGCCTTTGGATGTCCCATGAGGGATCGCACCAAGAAGGAGGAGCTACAGAAGCCCAACAGACTCCGGGGACGGGTAATGTTGAGTTGGATGAAGAGGACCCCGGGAATGGATTTGGTCCAAGGGATTCGCCAGTGGAGGAGCCACTCAGTTGGGCTGGCAGTGGCCATTCCGGGAGGAGTTTTTCACCAGAGGTGTTGGAGGAAAACCAAAGGGTCAGGCTACATGAGGTGGAGGTCTTAAAACTGAAGGCTCATGCAGAAGAGAGCATATGAGCACTCACATTGGTGGAAAAGAAGATTCTCCTTGCTCATGAGATAAGCATGAGGGAACTGGACATGAAGGGTAGACAACTGGAACCCAGTTCAAATGGTGGCAGCGCACCACCAGTGCCAGGAGGGAAGGTGTACATCCCCAAGGATTTAGTGCGAGATTACAGAGGGGTGATGACATTTATGCGTGGTTCATGGCATATGAGATTGCACTAAGGATGGATGAGGTGACTGAGAAGCATTGGGGGGCCGGCCTATGGAAACACTTTGAGGCTTCAGGGAGGGACGTTCTATCCCCTTTAGAGAAGCTGGGTACTCTGACCTATGCCAACATGAGGGAGGCTTTGTGCCTCCGGTATGGGCTCACCCCTGAACAATACCCGCAGAAGTTCAGGACCTCTAAGAAACTGGAATTCCGTACTTGGGTGGAATGTGTGAATGAGTACACATGGGCACTGGATGGTTGGATGTTGAGCAGAAAATTCACTGATTTTAAGAGCTTATGCGATTTCATTAGTTGGGAACACTTAAGTAGTCTCTGTGTTCCCGAGCTGCACCAGCATCTTTTGGATAGTAAGCTGACTGATCCCAGTAAGCTTGCTGAGAAGGTGGACCACTGGACTAGTACCCAGGTTCACAAGGGGATGGGTCCCCCGCCCAGGGTGGGGGAGGATAAGGGTAACCACAAGAAGTCATCTAAGGGGCCCCTAGGTAACCCCCTCAAGAAGGGGTCACAGTCTCCCGAGACTAAGAAGGCCTGGGTTTCCCGGGTGCAAGAGGGAGCCCTGAGGTCCCCCTACGTGTTACTTCTGTAAAGAAGTGGGTCATATCTCCCCTAAATGCCCCAAAAAGTCCTCTACCACCACTGGTGCTCCAAAACCAGGTTTGGTTAGTGTAGCCTTGGGGGAAGACCTACGTCCTTGGGATAGGGGGAGCAAGAGGTCATGACCCTGGTCTCCTTAGGAGATTGTCAGGTGGTCCAAGAAATCCTGCTGCCGGAAAACACCAAGAAATATCGGCAGTGGGTGACCATCAGTGGACATAGGGTGGAGGCTCTGAGAGACACTGGAGCCAGTTTGACATACGTTAGTTGTCAGTGGATGTCTGACGAGCAAATAATTCCCGATGTGCTTCACCCGGTAATGTCAGCAGACAATTCAGTGTGCATTTTCATGTTGGCACTGGTCCCCTTTGAATGGGGAGGGGTCTCAAACTCTTTGAAGGTTGTTGTAAGTCCGTCCATGCCTCTAGACAGTCTGCTCGGGAATGACCTAGAGAGATCTCCTTAGAAGAAGGTGGGGTGCCAGGTGCATTTGGAGATGTTGGGTCTATGTGAGTGGGCGTGCGTGACCACTCAGTCAATGGTAGCCAGTAAAGGTACTCAAGAGGACCTGGGGCATGAAACAGTGGCCCAGGCATCTGCCATTAAGAGACAAGGCATGGGGCGCAGGAAACCGCCCCCCCCCCCCCGGTTCCCACAGTCCAGGAGGAGGCACTCTATGAGGGAGATGCCCTGGAACCTAAAGGGGAACAAGTAGCTGAACTGGGGGACCTTCCACGGCTGACCGATTGGCAGCAGGAAGGTGTATCCTCCAGGGAGGCATTTTGCGAGCAGCAGAAGCAGTGCCCTTCTCTCAGGGGTTTGCAGCAGCAGCCCGTAAACCAGGCAGCAAGTGATCCATCAGGATCACAATAGATGTACTGGGAAAACGATCTCCTATTTAGTGAGCCAAGGGTGGCTGAACCTGGGTCAGCCAATGCGTTGGTGGTACCCCAGCGCTTCAGAGCCTTCCTATTGGGGTTGGCTTATGATGTACCCTTGGCAGGACATTTAGGGCAGGACAAGACCTTTGAGCAGCTTGTCACCCACTTTTAATGGTCCCAGATGCGCAAGAGTAGAGATACTCATTGCAAGACCTGTCAGACTTGCCTGGCGAGTGGTAAGAGTGGAAGGAAGCAAAAGGCTCCCCTCCAACCTTTACATGTCGTCAGCACACACTTTGAGTAGGTGGGCATTGACATTGTGGGCCTCTGGATCCCAAGACAGCCATGGTCAACAGGTTTATCCTGGTCTTTATGGACCTTGCCACACGGTATCCGGAGGCCATCACCCTCCGGATGGTGGCGGCCCCGGTGGTGTGTCGTGCCCTGATGGGAATTTGTGCCCGGGTGGGGTTTCCCAGAGAGGTGGTGTCCGACAGGGGCACTAATTTCATGTCACGGTACATGAAACCTCTGTGGAAGGAGTGATGTGTAACCCACATGTTCACCACACTGTACCATCCCCAGGGTAATGGTCTGATTGACAGGTTTAACTGGACCTTGAAGGGCATGATTATGGGTCTGGAGGAAGCCTTGAGGCGTACATGAGACATCCTATTGCCCTGCGTGTTGTTTGCATACAGGGAAAAGCCGCAAAAATCCTTAGGGTTCAGTCCCTTTGAACTCCTGTATGGGCACCCGGTCAGAGGACCTTTGAGTTAGTGAAGGAGGGCTGTGAGAAGGCTCCTAGTAAACCCCCCAGGATGTATACAGCTACATGCTGGCCTTCAGGATCCAAACTAGGCGTTTCAAGCAGCTCATTCAGGCGAACCTGGAAGCCTGCCAGGAAGATTTGAAACAATGGTATGACCAGAATGCTACTCTGGTTGAGTTTCAACCTGGGCAGAAGGTGTGGGTGATGGCACCAGTGGAGCCTTGCGTGCTCCAAAACAAGTGGACTGGGCCTTATGAGGTGGTGGAGCACAGGAGCGAAGTTACCTACATTGTTGACTTACAGTCTCCTATGAATCCGCTAAGGGTGCTGTGGAAAAAGGGTAGGGCTGTGACCTTTTTCAAGATTTGCCCGGCGCTAACCGCCTTTGTACCATTCAAATTACCAAGCAATGAGGCAGGCGCCGGAGACCAGAAGGCAGGAAACAAAAGTTTTATTCCGACGGAGCAGAACACATCAGATCAGACAACAAGGTATCATCTCGAGGTGCTCTGCCAGCCTCTCGGAGGCCTGGCCTCTTATACACTGGTTTATGGCGTGTGACCTTTCTTTATTACAATCAGAACATTGTGAAGTAAGGAAAAAAGACATCCCCGTAATCCGCGTGTCAATCCCACCCCACATGCTTCTACAATAGAGATCCTCAACCTGCTGATAAGAGGAGGGGGTCATCACGCAGCTGAGTGTTCTGCCGATTCTTAGGATGTGTGCGCCTGATCATATCCCGGGGGTGGGGAGGTCTTGATCAATAGAGGGTCCTTTGAAGAAGAGTGACTTCACACAATAAGGGGCAGTAAAAGATATCTCCCGGCTTAGGCGATGGCCTCGGACCCGTGTGGATAGCTGGACACGGGGGAAGGGGTCATCAAAGGAGTGGTATTCATGCCGCGTGGACAATCGAGCGCGGAGGGAAGGTTTATCAACAGAGGGGCATTCATGGGAGGAGAGGAGATGCTGGTCAGGCGCAGGCGTGACTCCCAAGGACAGGGTCATGCAGAAGGGTTATGCTCATGAGAGGGAGGGAGGGAGGGGGAGCCAGGGTGCGCGGAGGATGCCTGCTGGGTCAGAGGGGCGCGCTGGCAATCGATCGTGGACAGGGAGACCATGATACCTAAAATGGCTGCCGTGCACGCTGTACGTGGGTGACAAGCTGGCGCAGATGATGTTCAGCTCGTAAACTAAAATTCCACAATCCTCCCTTTTAACATGTCTCGCCAATTTGTCAGTTCGGATTTATCCCCATAAGGCCACGTATTTCTACTTCATAGAGGGGACTCATGTGCTCAGTTCGGAAGTCCAAAGTCTTTGGGCACATATAGTTAGAAACGAAGCTGCACAAGGAGGGTAGACATTGAATACCTAAACAACATCCACATAATATGACAACAGGTATCAGTACGAAAGAAAATAACTTCCAACCCCAGTCCTTCAAAGTGTCCCAAAACCAGCTCCCAAGCGACCATCCTTCTTGCTCTTGGTGAACCTCCGAGGAAAGTCTGTGGAGGTGTTCAATTGCCTTGTAGACTGAAGGCGAGTTGTCAGGCACGTAGGTGCAGCAGCTAGATCCGATGATGCGGCATGCTCCTCCTCGGTCGGCTAGGACCACGTCTAGGACAAGGCGGTTTTGTAGGGTCACAAGGCGGACCGCCTGAAGCTCAGCCGTGTTGTTAGCGAGGATGCCAGCTGTGATGTTGATCGTTGTTTCTACTGCCTGGGTCAGGTGCCGGATAGCGCGGCTATTTGCCATTGGGCCCCACAGAGGAACAAGTCCCTTTGCTGCATCTAGGAACTGTGCTCCAGTGGAGTCGGCTTGTCCAATGTCATCTGCATGCCTCTGCCGGTGATGGTTGGCAGGGGCTACATACGTGGGGGGGAGAACGAAGGCAATGTAACAGACACCCTTCCAACCTTTCGGGAGCCAGGTGTAAGCTTTGGTGCCACACACAAAGTACATGTTTGGAGAAGCAACAAAGGAAGGGGGGTCGGCTGAGTCCAATGTTCTAATGATTCGGCAGGAACTGCGACCCACCGGCTGTGATCCCTGGCCTTCGAGACACACAAGACCTGTGACATTGATAACAGACAGAGCCACAGTCAGAGTGGCGGTGGTTTGTTTCTGCAGATGAGAGAAGGTGGATCTAGCTGGATTGTGGAGTACCTGTACTTCAACACGTTCTTTGGCTGGAATGTCTTTAAGGAAGGTGGCGCCTGTGAGCGCAGGACACAAGGCAGCAGAGGTCTTTCCGGTTTTGTTCAGCCAGAAACCAGAGTAGAAGTGCGACACTGTCTGGCTGGAGGTGGCGTTGTCCTTGTGGCTCTCTTGCATGAGGATCAACCAGGCGAGGCAAGAGCCGTGAACTGAGAAAGGAGAAGGGATGAAGGGGATGGAGTGTCCAGTGGCATGCGGGAGCAACCCGCAGATCCAGCAATTCGTAGCATTTGCAGCAAGGTTGTGTTGGTGCAACAGTTGCACGAAGGAATTGTTCCAGAATTCCCTGCGCCTTTCTCGGAGCTGAGGCGACAGAGAGATTAGGTGATGCTCTTTCAGGGGTGTTGGTTGTGCAGTAGGTAGCAATGCCTCATGAGCCGGTGTGCTTTCCTCCAGAATCCAGAAGGAGGTCATGAGGAGGAGGCAGAAGAGGAAGACAATAAAGAGGGCGATTGTCTTTGATTTGTGCAAATTGTCAGTCTTTGGGTTTCTATAGTGGGTATTTCCTGTTGCTTCCATCATCTTCTTATCTGGCGCTTCCATCATCTTCTTATCTGGCGCTTCCATCACCTTCAAGGGGCTCGGTAGCGGGCAGAACCACAGACTTCGTTTAGCTTCTCTCCCGGCAACCCTTGGTTGTGCTTAGGTCACCGTTCTGAGATTCAACTTAGTCCGAGGCCTACTTAGCCGAAGCTCCCTCCTTTCGACGCAGGAAATACCCTTCTCTGGATGGCACAGTGGGATCAGAGAATTTTGCAAGTTCGAGTGCCTCAGTATCGGGATAACAGTTCAATGTCGGTCGGTCTTTGTTCAGGAGCTCTCTTGGGTGTTGACGTTTTCTGTCGTGGCCAGGTTTGCAGAGACCTTTCGGCAGTGATGCGCGTGCAGCCAGTGCCTCTTCCCCTCCACTCGAAGCGCCGTCCGTGTGGTAATCAGCACTTGCCAGGGGCCGTCCACCGGGGTTCCAGACTCTTGGTCCGTTGGAAATTTCATATTAGCACGAAATCTCCCGGCTGGATGTCGTGGCCGGGGCCCCTGGAAGCATCGGGGATGGCCTGCTGCACCTGTTGATGAATGACAGACAACGTTTTAGTTAATTTGCACAAATAATCAGACAGTAGGACGTCCGGGACGTCATGAATGGAGGTTGGTTTGGGAGCAGTCCAGAGGTTCATCGGTCGCCCGAATACAACCTCGTAGGGGGTCAAATGATGTTTGGTGGGAGTGGAGCGCATCGACAACAATGCCAGTGGGAGGGCATCCGGCCAGTTAAGTCCAGTGGTGGCCACTATTTTTGACAATTTCAGCTTCAGTGTGGCATTATGGCGTTCCACCAGACCGGCAGATTGGGGGTGGAAGACCGCATGAAACCTTTGCTTCACCCCCAACCCCTTTAAGATTAATTGGATAACCTCAGCTATGAAGTGGGGGCCATTGTCGCTCCATAAAATTCGACAAAGGCCATAGCGAGGGAAGAACTCTTTCAGTAGTACTTTGGCAGTAGTCATGGCAGTGTTGTCACGGGTTGGATAGGCCTCTACCCATTTGCTGAAGGCACATACGATGACTAGTACATACTTCAAGCTTTGGCATCTCTCTAGTTGGATGTAGTCCATCTGAAGGACCTCAAAGGGGTGATTGGGGATCCCAAACCCTCCCCGGGGTACCACAGTTCCTTTCCCGGGGTTGTGTTGCAGACAGATAAGGCACTGTTGGACTAGGCGTCTGGCTGAGTCGGGGATTTTGTCGTTATGCCAGACCTTGGAAATGAGTTCGATCATGGGTGCGGATCCTATGTGTGCAGGGGAATGTGCCATCGTCAGTATGGGGATCAGGTATGAGTCAGGCAGCAACCATTTGTTTGCATCTTTTGTTCGCCAGCAGCCCTCATCGTCCTTCAAACCCACCCCTGCCCACTTAGTCAGTTCGTGAGGGGTGCTGGCCGACTGGATGTCTCTGATCATTTCCCTTGTGTCAGTCCATTTCTCTGCTTGTGACCTGGTCACATACATGCGTGTCACCGTCCTATTCTCAGCTGTGGTTCGTGCAGTGATGTCGGCCAGTGCATTCCCTTGTCCGACTATGTCTGTCACCCTTTTGTGTGCCTGACATTTGATCACCGCTAATCGTTTGGGGAGGAGAACTGCATCAATCAGGGCGGAGACTAGATCTCCGTGGAGGATAGGGGTGCCGTGGGACGTCAGGAATCCCCTCTCCCTCCACAGGAGCCCAAAATGGTGAACCACCCCGAAGGCATACTGGCTGTCTGTGTATATGTTCGCGGTGGTCCCCGTGGCTATGATGCATGCTCGTGTGAGGGCTATCAGTTCTGCTGCCTGGGCAGATCATTGTGTGATGCGGGCTGTCTCAACTACTGTTCGGGCTGTCGTAACTGCATAGGCAGCTGACGTGGTGCCATCTGGGAGTTTGATGCATGAGCCGTCTACCCATAGCTCTCCATCGGGGTCAGTGAAAGCAGTGTCTCGGAGGTCAACCCTACTCCTAGTTTGTTCGTCCGTGAGAGTCACACAGTCATGTATGGGAGGAACGTCGGGGTCATTTTCAGGCAGGGGCAACAATGTGGCAGGATTCAAAGTCGTGCATCTCTTTAGTGTGATGTGGGGTGCAAGTAGCGTCAGTTCGTACCCTGTCAGTCGTGCGCTAGTCAGGTGTTGAGTCTTGGTTTGGTTCAGGAGGGTGTCGACAGCATGGGGTACTAGCACAGTGAGGGAGTTGGAAAGTACGATTCCCTCGCTCTGACGGATAGAGACAGCAGCGGCAGCTACTGCTCGAAGGCAGGCAGGTAAAGCTCTAGCTACAGGATCAAGAGTGGCGGAGAAGTAGGCACAAGGGCGCTGCTTAGGACCAATTGATTGTGTTAGGACAGACAATGCACACCCCTCCCTTTCGTGGGTGAAGAGGGAGAAGGGTTTGGAGTAATCCGGGGTTCCTAGGACAGGCGCTGAACAGAGGGCATCTCGCAATTCCTTAAAGGATGCTTGACACTCAGGGGTCCAAGGGAGCGGGAAGGAGGCATCTTTGGTTAATAGGGCAAGTAGGGGTTTTACAATGAGGCTGAAGTTAGGTAACCACTGTCTGCAAAAAGAGGTTAGGCCAACCAAAGAGCGGACTTGCTTTTGTGTTTTTGGGACAGGGGTGTCTAGGATGGTTTGGATCCGGTCGGGTGTGAGTTTCCTCCCTTCTTTGGACAGGAGATGGCCTAGGTAAGTCACTTGTGGCTGGCAGAACTGTAACTTCTTTTTGGAGACTTTATGGCCATTTTCTGCAAGAAAGTGTAGGAGTTGGACGGTGGCTGTCGTTGCAAGTGGGGTGGTGTCGGCCGCCAAAAGGATATCATCGACATATTGGATCAACACCACTCCATCTGGTAGCTGGAAGGCATCCAGCTGTCTTTTGAGGGCCTGGCTGTAAATGCTGGGGCTTTCAGTGTACCCCTGGGGGGCTCTACAAAATCGGTACGAGCGGGATTTTAAAGTGAAGCCGAAAAGATAACGGCTGTCTGGATGGATCGGGATAGAGAAAAACGCATTCTTAAGGTCGATAACAGTGAAGGTGGTGGCAGTGGACGGGATGAGGGTCAGAATGGTGGTGATATCGGAGACTACAGGATACTGGGGTACAACCACTTTGTTAATCTCTCGCAAGTCGATGATGAAGCGGTACGCTTTCTCATCTCCTTCACCTTGCTTCTTAACAATAGGTAGGATTGGGCTGTTGCAGACGTTGCTGACCACCTCTTCAACCACTCCTGCATCTACCAGAGACTAAATGATCGCTACCAGCGCCTTCTCGCCCTCTGGGGATATCCGATATTGTGGGAGTTTCGGGAGCATAGCGTCCTGTCTTACAGTTATATGAATAGGGTCAATCATCATCCGCCCCACATCAGAGTCATTTTTGGCCCACAGGTACGGAGGCAGGGTGTCAAGCAAGGACAGGTCAGCGTCAGTTATGGAGCACATGTGTCGTGAGGGGCAGGATCGGGGCATGCCTGGGTTGTCGTACAGGATGACTCGGATTCCATCTGGGGAACACCTAATGGTAGCTCGAAAATGTTTCAGTAAGTCAATGCCCATAATGGCGTCAGGGGAGTTGGAGGAGAGTAGAAATGTCGTGTCAGTGGTGTTGCTTTCTAGGTCAAAGGTGATAGGTACGGACAGGGGGTTAGTGGAGGGCGTCCCATCGAAACCTATCGATGTAATGTGTGAGCCAGACAAGGGTGCCCTTGGAATCAGTCGTTTCAATAACACACTACGTGTCGCCCCAGTGTCTACCAAAAATGGAGACTCTGTACCCAGGACCTTAGCGGTGACATAAGGACCTTGCTGGTCAACACAGAGCTCGACTGGATCCCTCCCTTGCCCCTGGTAGTCCTATGCAAAATCGGGGGCAGTCTCACCATCAGATAGTTGATATTGGTTCTGTCGGGGGCGGTCAAATGTGTTCAATCTCCCTGATCTGTCATTGTTGGTGTCGTTTGTGTGCCCTCGTCCTTGTCCTCTGTTTCTTTGTCCACCTGCCACACCCCTGGGGTCCCTATTTCTATTCATCTCTAGCAGAACCGGACACTCGGATTTCCAGTGGCCGAATCCTTTGCAGAAGGCGCATTGGTCATTGCTAATGTCTCTACGTCCAGTGTGTGGTGTTGGGGAGTGATCTTTAGGAGGTAGATTTCTGGGGGTGGTCGATTGGTAGTTCCCCCTTTGGTGTTCCCGTCCTATCGCTATACCTTGTATCTGGGCTATCATTACCTTTTCCTTTAAATCTTTCTTCTTTTTCTCGGACGCCCTATCATTCTCATTCTTTTGGTGCTCGTAATACTGAGCCATCTGAAGGATAGCTGCGGGTTTGGAGGCCCCCCAACTACTCTCACTCGTCTGCAGCTTTTGGGAGACCTCTTGTGTTAGGCCCTTTACATAATTTTGTACAAACAGGTGCTGTCCGGTTGCAGTGGTCATGTCTTGGCCACTGTAGTCGGAGAACACTGTCTCGAATCGGGAGAAGTATTCTGACACGTCTTCCTGGGGTTTTTGTCGACAGGCCGTGACTATCGACCAGTCTACCTTTCTTTCTGGGATCAGTGTCTTTAACTTCTGAACTAGTTTGTCTGGGAGTTCCAGTATGTCCTTTACTGGTTTCCTTCCTGGCTCTCGCTGTCTATCTAGTTTACCGAGTTGGTCCCAGGTATGTCCAAACAGATCCGTGTGGTCAGCCTTCCGGATTTGCTTCCACACGTCAGCTGGCAGGCATAACCCGAAGAACAAGTCAATGTCCGCTAAAGTCATTATCGTCGAACCCAAGGCTGTGCCTAATTCGGTATAGAATGCTGCCGGGTTCTTTCTCAAATCGGGCAGAGTTTGCTTAAAGGTTAGGATATCTTGTCGGTCCCATGGTTGGTAAACCCAATTATACACAACTCTCCCTTTTGCATCTGCGTGATTAATATCGTCGCTTGTTCCCAGGCCACGTGGCGGGATCCAGTAAGGGGCCGCCTCTCTGATGGGCATCATAGTATTGGCTACTTCTACTGAGGTCGTTTCAGGGACTGTAACCTTGGCTTCTGGTTTTTGTTCCGTGAGGTGGCGGAGGACCTCAAGCATCTGCATGAAGAGCTCCGTCGCCTCACATTCAGTCCCATCTCCAACATCAATCTTCCTATACAGCGTTGTTAGTTTAGCGGGGCCCTTACTTTGATACCTATCTTCATATGCGTTCAGGATGTGATAGCTGAATCGCAAAACGAAATGCCGTCTGTGGCTGTCGGCATATGAATTATATATGCTCATTGTGTATTCTTCGCTCTCCCTTCGTTCTACTAATGTCTTTGCTATTTTGTCGATCCCATCCCGCTCATCTTTGCTCAACCTATTTGGTCTGGCTGGTGGTTGTTTGCTAGCCTCGGGGTCGTCTGACGATGTTGTTAATGTGGCTGGTGCGGAGGCCGTGAGGGCTGGTGCACTAGCATTAAGGTCACTTTCGCTCGCACTCGGGGCTTGCAAGCTTTGTTGGCAGGGGGCATATGGAGGGGGCATGTAGATGATTGGGGGACCTAGCGGTAACTCATCGTTCGCCCGTTGTTTGAAAGGCAATTCAGGGTAGAGCGCAGAGGGGGTCCTAACAGGACATTGACCAGTCGACCCTGATTCTTGGTTTTGTGTAGCTTCCTTTCTTTCTTTTATTTCTTCTTCTAGTTGCTTAGCGGCTAGGTGGGCTGCCTTTCGTAATTCTTTCCCTATTTTTGCTTCTTCTCTTTTCTTTCGTTGTTCCGTTTCTTTGCGCCACATGCCTATACTATCGAGCATAGTGGGCGTGGTCTTATTTTTCTGGAGCGCTATTTCCAATGTTTTTATTTTGTTTTCATCGAAGGAACCTATCAGTGGCCACTGACTTTCAGGGTTCTTCTTTGTATATTTATGCCATAGCTTAGTATAAGCTATAGCGACTAGTCCATGCTTAGTGAACATGTCCTTATTAGGGGTGCCTTCCAGTGGAGCCGGATGGTTCATCTCTAATAAGCGGTCCGGGCTGTACAGGCTACCAATCAGTGGGGAGAAGATAGGCATGACGGGTTACAACGGGGACAAAGGGCTGCACTACCTATCTTATCACGGCGGGCAAAGACTAGACAGAATATTTCTATTCTCCGTTGTTTGCCGGCGGTGAATACCTCAAAAGAACCAATACCGAACAATCAGTGTTCGGTCAATCAAACAATCAGTGGGGAGAATAAGTGGGTATGAAAAGTTTGCGTTACCCACTCTTTCTCTACCTGCAAAGAGAGACCTTGTTCTTCCCTGTTTGCAGACAAAGAATCTCCAGACAATAATCCACGAACGACAGTTCGGGAAAACAGTGGGCGAGGAAGATAGGCACGACGGATTACAATGGGGACAAAAGTCTGCGTTACCTATCCTTCACTGCTTGCAAAGAGAGAGCCTGTTGTTTTCTCCGTTTGCAGACGGTGAATCTCCAGAGGGTTCAACAAAGCGTAATACTAGTATTATCCAAACCAAACAATCATTTCTCAGTTTGTCGTGTCTACACGACCTTACCCGGACCGCATGGACGGTTTCCTGTCTTCTGAATCCAGCGCCCGATCGTCCTCTCTTCTTCGTGATGTTCGTGGCACTCCTGATGGTTCCCAGTCAGGACCGTAGATCACTCGAGAGAGGTCTGTTCGGAACTAGTGAAGGTCGGATGATCGGCTGTCAGACGAGGGTCTATCGGACACGAGCTCTCCCGATCGTTGCAGTCGTTCACTCTGTCGTCTGGACCTCTCCCACTGGATCCACGTGTCGCTGATGGGCCCCACGCTTTGGGACGCCAATTGTGGAAAAAGGGTAGGGCTGTGACCTTTTTCAAGATTTGCCCGGCGCTAACCGCCTTTGTACCATTCAAATTACCAAGCAATGAGGCAGGCGCCGGAGACCAGAAGGCAGGAAACAGAAGTTTTATTCCGACGGAGCAGAACACATCAGATCAGACAACAAGGTATCATCTCGAGGTGCTCTGCCAGCCTCTCGGAGGCCTGGCCTCTTATACACTGGTTTATGGCGTGTGACCTTTCTTTATTACAATCAGAACATTGTGAAGTAAGGAAAAAAGACATCCCCGTAATCCTCGTGTCAATCCCACCCCACATGCTTCTACAATAGAGATCCTCAACCTGCTGATAAGAGGAGGGGGTCATCACGCAGCTGAGTGTTCTGCCGATTCTTAGGATGTGTGTGCCTGATCATATCCCGGGGGGTGGGGAGGTCTTGATCAATAGAGGGTCCTTTGAAGAAGAGTGACTTCACACAATAAGGGGCAGTAAAAGATATCTCCCGGCTTAGGCGATGGCCTCGGACCCGTGTGGATAGCTGGACACGGGGGAAGGGGTCATCAAAGGAGTGGTATTCATGCCGCGTGGACAATCGAGCGCGGAGGGAAGGTTTATCAACAGAGGGGCATTCATGGGAGGAGAGGAGATGCTGGTCAGGCGCAGGCGTGACTCCCAAGGACAGGGTCATGCAGAAGGGTTATGCTCATGAGAGGGAGGGAGGGGGAGCCAGGGTGCGCGGAGGATGCCTGCTGGGTCAGAGGGGCGCGCTGGCGATCGATCGTGGACAGGGAGACCATGATACCTAAAATGGCTGCCGTGCACGCTGTACGTGGGTGACAAGCTGGCGCAGATGATGTTCAGCTCGTAAACTAAAATTCCACAGTGCTCCATGTAAACCGACTCAAACCACATGTTGAAAGGTCGGAGGTGACCATGCTCTTGGCTGCAGACGTTGGGGCAGAAGAGGAGAGCGAACCTCTTCCCGACCTCCTGGCAGCCAAGAAGAAGGATGGGTCAGTGGCTGGAGTAAAGGTCGCCAAGTGTTGGGTCAGTTTGCCTCGCTGTTCTCCCTGACCCCCGGGGTCACCCACTGGTGTGTCCATGATGTGGACACGGGGACAGCCTACCTGTCAAACAGATGTTTTACCGGGTAGCTGATAAAGTCAGGGCCAGCATCAAGGAGGAGGTCTCCGAGATGTTGGCGCTAGGGGTGATTGAGCCCTCTAGCAGCTCCTGGGCTAGCCCAGTGGTCCTCGTACTGAAAGATGCTGTGCCAGGTACCCCTCCAGAACTTCACTTCTGTGGGGATTACCGGGGGCTCAACGCAGTCACTAAAACAGACGTGCAACGCATCCCCCAAGCCGATGAGCTTGTGGTTCGGTTGGGAGCTGCCCGGTACCTCAGTACATTTGATTTGACATCTGGGGACTGGCTAAAGAGAGGTCCCCGTTCTCCACCCCTAGGGACACTACCAGTTTATGGTTATGCCCTTTGGGTTATGACACCTTCCAGAGGCTGGTTAACCAGGTGCTAAGTGGGCTGGAAGAATTCAGCGCTGCATACCTGGACGACATTGCATTGTTCAGTTCCGAGTGGGAGGTACACTTGCAACACCTCTGTGGATTGTTGAAGTCCCTACAGAGGGTGGGCCTAACTATCAAGGCAAGTAAGTGTCAGATAGGGCAGGGTTCTGTGGTGTATTTAGGGCACCTGGTGGGGGGTGTCCAAGTGGCGCTCCTACACGGAAAGATTGATACCATCTTGTCTTGGAAACTCCCAAGACCCAGACAGGAGTAAGGGCCTTCCTGGGACCCACTGGGTATTACCAACGGTTTGTAAAGGGGTATGGCACCCTGTTGGCCCTTTTGACGGAACTGACGTCTAAGAAAACAGCCCAAGAAGGTGATCTCGACGGATACCTGCTTGATCGCTTTCAATTCCCTGAAGTCTGCTATGGCGTTGGATTTCTCCAAGGAATTTATAGTACAGAAGGATGCTTCAGAGCATGGGATGGGAGTAGTGCTCTCCCAATTGAACAACGAGGGCTTGGACCAACCATCTACTCCCCAGGGAACAAAGTTGGAGTGCAATTGCAAGGGAAGCTTTTGCTGTGGTCTAAGCTTTGAAAAAGTTGCGGCTCTACGTGTTTGGGACTCACTTCCTGGTTCAGACTGACCACAGACCCATCAGATGGTTAATGCGGATGAGGGGTGAGAACCCAAAGCTGTTGAGGTGGTCCTTCTCCCTACAGGGGATAGACTTCACAGTGAAACACCGTCCTGGAGCTGAACACGCCAATGCTGATGGTCTGTCCAGATTTTTCCACCTCAGTAATGAGAACTCCCATTAGGGTGGTTAGTTCCCCCCACTTTTCGGCTGGAGGGGATGAATGTTAGACCTGACATAGCTTGGCATGATTACCCCTGACTTTTTGCCTTTGCCTCCTGTGACTTTAGATGCTGTAGATACTAGCCACTGCTAATCAATGTGCAAGTACAGACGTTACCTGTATAAATTGTAGTGATGTTTGGTTGTCTCTTATTGGTATGTTTGCCTTACTAGCAAGATCCCTAAGTGATGTGCACTGTGTGTGTCAGTGTTAGTACTAAAGAAATGCGTAGAGAGGGAACACATGTCTTTAGTGTAGGGCCTGAGCGCATTGCGCAAAATTAGCATGTTGTCCTGACCAGTGCTACCACTTGTCAGGCCTTACTTTCCCTTTTGCATACACATGGGGCACCCGTGTAGGACGTCCTAGGTAACCCCTAAGCAGGGTGCAGAGTAGGTAAAAGGCAGGACCTGTGCCAGTGTGGGTGCTAGGCCCTGACAGTGGAAAATGCTCCATTTCATTTTCCCTGGTGAAAGGCCATCCTGCCCAGAATGGGGGATGCTGGGTGTAGTATTGTTAGCCCAGTTTCCCAAGAATTAGAAATGGAACAGTGAAGTTTGGTATGTCTGAACTCACAGCGTCATAACGCATCTTTTAGGGTAGAGGGTTTTGTCTCTGTGGGCCCGATTCACAGAATGAACTTAAGACATTTGGTATTCACAGAATGCACTTACTACTATCTGGTATTCACAGAATGCACTTACTACTTTCGGAATTCACAGAATGCACTTACTACTTTTGGCATTCACAGAATGAACTTACTACTTTTTGGGATTCACAGAATAGACTTACGACTACTAACTTTACGTCCACCGCCGGACCGTAATTTCCGCCACCGGGCCGGAGTTTACGGCACATTGGCGGACGTTACCGCACCCCAGCGCAAATTACGATCACGGGCCGTAAATTACGATTACGGGCTGTAAATTACGATTACGGGCCGTAAATTACGATTATGGGCCGTTTGTCATGTTAGCCAAGAGGAAACACCTGGCCAAGGTCCACCCATCCCCCAACATGGATCAGCTGACACACAGCAGCCAATCCCAGCCCTGCAGCATGTATGAATGCAGAGCAGACACAAACAATCCCTTTTCAGGATGTCACTGAACGTGTTTGTTGCACTATCCTTTGCCATACGGCAAAACTACTTGAGGAGGAGGAGGAGAGCAGAGAGGATCTACAGGCAGAGGACCAACCTATTTGGAATGTCCAGCCAGGATGTAAGGGCCAGGTACAGTTTCCCACCTGAAGTAATCCTGGAAATGCTATGTGAGGGGGAGCAGGTACTTGACTCTGTGACCTGCTGCTCACATGCAATACCAGCATACCTCAAGATCCTTTCTGCCCTCCACTTCTTTGCTACTGGGTCCTTCCAAAGGGTCACCAGTGACCATGTGGGCATTTCCCAGGCGAGCCAGTCGCGGTGCCTGCATCAGGTACTGAGATGCATCACTGAGAGAGCCCCCAACTACATCAAAATGCCATATACACTGGACATGAGACAAACGGCAGCAAGAGATTTTTATCTCCTTGCACAATTCCCACGTGTGCTGGGTGCAATAGATTGCACCCATGTGGCCCTTCAGCCACCCCGCCACATTGCACACATCTTCTGCAACAGACACAGATGGTATTCCATCAATGTTCAAGCAGTCTGTGATGCCAGTGGAAGGTTCATCAATGTGCATGCAGCGTTCCCAGGCAGTACACATGACAGCTTCATATTCCGCATGTCACCTCTTGCTCGGCGTATGGCTGCTGGAGAATTTGGTAACATGTGGCTACTGGGTAAGTACCAAGCACTGAAAATGGGTGATATGCGTCAATGAAATGTCTGAATGCCCCCCAATAGTAATGATTGTACAATATGAAAAAAGACCCAACAGACACTGCATGTATGAACGTATAGATCATGTTCTGTGAAAGTCAAAGAGTGAAATGTTAACAACTGCCCATTCTTCCCTCCTCAGGCGACGCTGGGTATGCACTCTCTCCACATCTCCTCACCCCTTACAGGCGTGCTAACACTGTACCTCAGCGTAGGTACAATAGGGCACACATACGTACTCGAGCCATCATCGAGCGCACTTTTGGTCTGTTGGAGTCGCGATTCAGATGTCTCGACCGTACAGGGGGTGTGCTTCTGTACTCCCCAGTAGTCGTGTGCAAGATCATACTAGCCTGTTGTGTTTTGCACAACATTGCTCTAATGCATGGCTTACACATGCCTCTCGACCCTCGACTAGCTCTGAATGTGGGAGACCGGGCTATTGCACATGACCGACGTCAGGGCATGCAAGTCCGTGATCTGCTCGTTGCCACGTATTTTTCATGAGCAACCTGTAGTGCCACGGACAACATGTGGTTTGCTGTCTGTTGTCAATGATGAAATGTGGACAGACACAACAGTGTCCATAAATCCCACCCTGAGACGACTTTGCAAACCACACTAACTGCATGCAAATCACAGCTGCTGACAGAAGTCAAAAGGTGGATTGTGCCTCAGGTTACGTGCCCATGTCAGTGATCAGCGTAGTGGACATCCCTTAAACAAACTATTCACGCTGATGACAAACAATACATGTCCTGAGAGACATACCTGGACCTAATAAGGATGGGTCACCAAATCACAAAAGGTTGCATACTCAGGCCTATGACCACTAGAGAATTGACTCCCCCACAAATGATGGGCCCAGAATGTGAGTGATGATGTCATGGTTGAATCATGCACCATGGGTCAGATTTACAATAAGAGTTGCATCTCTGCATATCAGCAGGGATGCCCCAGTAATTGTGCCTCACAGCAGACATCCCTTGCGCCATCCTGGCTGTGCGCATTTACAAAGCTGTGCGCTGTGGGCCAAGTATAGACAGAAGCGTGAAGCATATGCTGTCATAAAGGTGAAGCACCACTGGAGTTGGGTCGCAAGCGCAACGCAGCTCCAGCAAGGCAAGCGGCGAGCCGATGCCCAACATGCAGCATCAATTCTCAGGCCTCCTACAAGCAGGTGCAGGGTTTGGACGCAGCATGGCTATGAAAATGACTGAGTGTAATTTTGTACATTTCACGCTGCCACTGTTCGGAGGTGTATGTGTGCTGGAAGGCCCCCCCCTGTGCAGGAACGCACAACTGCGGTGCAGGGCCTTACAATATGACACATTTCACAGATGCGTCACGTTGAAGATACCCCACAGCATGGAGTTGGCGTAGCGCTGCTGCCCCACTAAACTTACGCTACTGTGGCGCAATTGGGGTACACAGCGGTCGTATAGCTGCCCCCATATGTATCTGACATATCCACACTTCTCCACACCAATGTTACATAACACTTCATTCAACTCTGATACTGAGTACTCAATATGAACTACATGTCCCATAATGCAAAGTATGAGAATAGGAAAGTGGGATGGATGTTGTCAGCCCCCTACCCCTTGTCAGTGCATAAATTACATGAAATGAACTGTTCCCCCTTTTGATACATAATCATGAGTCACACCTGCATTGTCCTTTCACTTTCCCCTACATCAAAACAACAGGATGGCAGTGGATTTGTTCACTGGTTGTGGATGGCCCAGGATGAATAAAAAATGGCTGCAAAATACTTCCTGTGATGCATTTCCTGTCTCCCACTACCTGTATAACATTTCCTGTATGAAATAATGTGTTCCGGGTCATTATCGCAAGTTACGGCGCAAAATCGTAGTTTCCGGCGGCGTATCGTAATGCGCGTGCGCGTAAACGACGCCCCGGAATCGGAAACTATGAATTCGGGCCGTAAATTACGAAAATAAACTAGAACACATCATTGCATACAGGCAAGGTAATACATCGAGTGGGAGACAGGAAATACTTTACAGGAAGTACTTGGCAGCCATTTTGTGGTCATTCAGAGTCATCCTCTTTCACTGATCAGATCCTCAGGCATCCTGCTGCTCTCATCTGACCAATTTCCCCATAATGGCTGAGGAATATGAGGAGAGAGCCCCCCCTTTCTCAGACAGGGAATTGGACATCTTGGTGGAGGGGGTGCTGGAGAAATTCCCTCAGCTATATGGGGACCCTGAGCACCAGCTGAGCACTGCAGCCCGGGGCAGGCTATGGGCCAACATCGCCGAGCGCTGTAGTGCAGTGGGAGTGTCCACCAGGAGGGCTAGGGCGTGCCGCAAGCGCTGGGAGGACCTGAAGCGGTGGGCCAGTCACAAGGCTACGGAGCTGGCTGGCCTGTCCTCCCAGCACCATGTACATCATCCTCGCCTCTCACAGGAGGGTCCTGTGAGCAGCGTGGCCAACCCTCCATGCTCAGCTGGAGGAGCACGAGCAGCATAGACCTAGTAAGTGCATCTTATGCAATATGAGTCTGGGAGTATGATGTGAGTGAAACAGTGCTGTACCATTGTGTGTCCCATGCCTCCATTAGCCAATTCCATGTCCAAGCAGCAGTCACCAAGTTTTTAGAGGCACACTGTGGCATATGGACTATACAGGCCAGAGTGCACTTTGGGAGTTGTAATTTTCTCATGACAACTGGGTAAATGAGCCACACTCATGCATCCATATTGAATTCTGCTCTACCAGCACCACTACAATTGTACCAAGTCTATCATAACGGATGTGTGCATTGGATGAGCGATGGTACAGAGACTGTCCAGTCTGCACATGGCAGGCCATAGGGGATTGGATGTTGTGATTAGCATTGCACCTGTAGCGTTGTGTTCACATTGAGACAGATCATCATGTGCCTTGGAGTCATGACAGATTTTGATATCCTTGCATCACTCACAAGTTTCCATAGGTCTGCAAGGTGTGTCCACTGACAGACGTCTCACCCTCAGTGGCCTGTATGACATTTTACATGCACAGGTAGCTGACACAACCGCCCACCACTGTTCAGCGGTGTACTGCACTACCTTGTTAGTCAAGTAAGCCACTATGTGGCACTGGATTGTCCGAAGATGTGTGGGGACATCAAAAGGCTAGACACACAATGTAGCTAGAGGAAGACTCCAGACCCCACGTGGATGTGTGACCCACATTTGTCTTGTCCCATACAATGCTACAAAGCAGATGACACTTGTCCAGACGTTAAATAGCTACAAATCAATATCAATAGCCAATATCTATTATATCTGGACTCTTCATGTTCTCCTCTGGTGGACTTGTAGTTGAACTGGTACATGCAGCAGTGACACGACACACAGATCACAACAATGCCAAGGTTGAAGTTTGGATAATGCAGTTGCGCAAGCCACAATAATACACATGAGATGTCCATGTCAAACTCAAATCAGTATATGACAGTGTGCACACATGTAATGAAAGTGCATGGACGGAATGGGGGTTGGGAGCACACTGCCTCACAGTCCCAGCACGGTTTGTCCCTTTGCATCCTGGTAAATGCAGTACACATTCCAAACTTAATTTGGAATAATCTGGAGTCATACACCAAATTTGTTGCTGACTTTGCAGTATATCCCTAGACACGTGTTCCTGGAATGAGCGCTACATCAGTAGAGAGCTGCAGTTTCAGAGAGAGCAAAGTAAATCATCTTGGTTTTCTGTGTGCCTGTGAGTGTTACTGGGACCTGAGAATAACTTGGCAGCATTCCCAGCAAACACAGATGATTCAGGAGTTAGTTAGTACTGTACACAGCATATACCCGGATGCAAAGGGGCAAACTGTGCTGGGAGTGTGAGGCAGCGGGCTCCCAACCACCATTTAGTCCATAAGGACTGATGGGCAGATCAACAAGGCACTTGCGCCTCTTTGCACCGCCATTGGGTCACTTTAGTGACGCAGCGGCAGAGCACACAAAGCGCCATGCTGCTGGATTATTACAACGTGACGCATACAGTGCAGGATCGCATCCTAAAAGTGGCTGAGTGAAACTACAAGATTCCACTCAGTCACTATTAGGGCCAAGCGAAGTCAAATCTACGCACCTGCTTGAAGCAGGTGTCTGGATTGCCGCAGCATGTTAGCAATCGTGCACCCCCGAGCCTAGCTGGAGGCGGGTTCGCACTTGCCACGCCACTCCAGCAAAGCCCGGCTCTTCCACCGGGGATGCATCACACATCTGCCCACCCAAGCGCCACGGTGTGCCGCTTTGTACATGTGGTCCATCAGGGGTGACGCATGGGTGGGCTGATGCGTTGCAACTCATCAGACACACCTCTGCTGATTAGCGGAGATGCGCCAGAAGTAGTAAATCGCCCCCTGATAACTGTACACTGTGATCAGAGATAAACAAATTTGGACCTAGGCTATTCTATGTATGTGTAGCGTCATGCATGGAACAACCACCACATCAATATTTTTCTTACACTTCTGCAGGCACGGTTGATGAGACAGGAGATCCGCAGGAACAAGTCCGGAGAAGTAGAACATCAGTTCGGCGACGGCTAAACCCTCTTTCCACCAGCTATGAAGGAGAGGAGGAGGAGGAGGAGGAGGAGGAGGGGGGCCATCAACATCTGCAGGCCAGAGGGTTTCACCCACCCGGGATGTAGACAAACACAACACTGGTACTATGTCCCAGGTGGAGGCTGCAGACATTGAAGGGGGGGGTGAAGGACCGGACACCTCGGACCATGATGTGGGGGATAGCCCCTCACCCACACGTACATCACCAGTGGGTCACAAAGAGGTGTCCCCGGGGAAGGCCAACGTTCCATCTGGGCCTGCCATCTGCCCCACCGTACCTCTAGAGTCCCCCATGCCATCGGGGACTCCTGCTCAATCCCCTGATACCTGTCTCCCTCCTCTTAGCCGCCAAGCCAAACCCATCCGCTCCGGACCTGAGGCACCACGTCCCTTCTGTGTCCCCCCCCCAAGTGCTGGTGCTGTTCCTCCTGTGGCTGTGCCAGGGGACTTGAGTTGGAGGGTCGAGGGTCAACCTGACATGTCTGCTCGTATCTTGCTACAGGTGTGTCTGGAGATACGCTCAATGCAAGCGCACCGAGTCCGATCTATGGACAACATCGGCACCCAACTCCAGTCCCTGAACACAGCCATTACGACTTTCATCTCGCAAGTGCCTTCCAATACCACCGTCAATGTGTCCCCCTGTCCGTTGGCCCACACTGGTTCCCCCCATACTCCTATTGTGTCACGTTCCCGTGTGGTGCCTGTTCCTGCATCAGCCAGACGTGTGGATGTGCCCAACCCTGAGGAGATAGACATTGTGCTCCTGGATGATGACCAGAAAGACACTTGACTGTTGGACTAAGACATTGTTTTGGACGAAGATTTCTTTCTCCCCTTGTGAATAGACTGGTTCCCATGACGCTACGTGACGTATTATATTTATCTTGCCCCACCCAAATCCAAGTTCCCTTCTCCTTCTGCATTAAGATCATCATTTGTTTTCCTTTCTCCCTTCCAAACGGACGGTTTGTTTGTGTTCCTACATAAATGACTTTGCAGAATTATACTTTGTCTGGCTAGTTTGACTTCATTTTGAATGTCTATTGCCAAATATAGACACATATTTAGTAAGTCATATGCTATGCACACTACAAGGTGTTGCCATGATGTGTTACACTTGTACCTGTCTCACACACACACACACATGCCTACATCATCAGAAGAGACATAGTTCACAACTGAATGTTACTGTAGTAGATATTTATTGTCAAAATACTCCAAAGGAGCCCAAAACAAATAAGCCATTTCAATGGCGGTCGGGTATGCGTCTCCGCAATTGTGGGGGGGAGGAACGCGGTGAGGGGTGAGGTCGTCGCCTTCGTGTCTGTGGGTGTTGTCCAGGCTGATCAAGAGGTGCAGGTGCCGATGGTGTCTGCACATTAGGTGTCTGTGGCTGTAAAAGGGCTGGTTGATCATGTGGTTGAAGTGACTGTGCAGAGGTTGGTGGTGTTTGGGCAGGTAGTGGGGGTGGTGGGAGTGACTGTGCAGAGGTTGGTGGTGTTTGGGCAGGCAGTGGGGGTGGTGGGAGTGACTGTGCAGAGGTTGGTGGTGGTTCGGCAGGTAGTGGGGGTGGTGGGAGTGACTGTGCAGAGGTTGGTGGTGGTTGGGCAGGTAGTGGGGGTGGTGGGAGTGACTGTGCAGAGGTTGGTGGTGGTTGGGCAGGTAGCCGGGGTGATGGGAGTGACTGTGCAGAGGTTGGTGGTGGTTGGGCAGGTAGTGGGGGTGGTGGGAGTGACTGTGCAGAGGTTGGTGGTGGTTGGGAAGGTAGTGGGGATGGTGGGAGTGACTGTTCAGGGTGCGGGTGTGTTTGTGTACCTTGGCTGTGGTGCTGTGCAGTTTGTGTTACTGGTGTGGGGATGTGCTGTCCTACAGGCCGACATGATTGTTCCCCTCCCTGCGTTGGCCGTGAAGGTAGACTTTGGACCACTCTCACCATGCCCTCCATCATCTTCATGGCCAAGGCATGGTGTCTTGCACTCTCTTCCCTTTGGATGGATATCAGGTGTCTCATATTTCGAGACATTTCCTGCCAAGTGCTATCCATCCTGTCCAAAGCTTATCCCACCCTGTCCACCACCTGAGGGAATTGGGCCATGTCCTGCAGGGACCCAGAAATGTCAGACAGGGTAGCCCCTATGGCCCGAATGTCCTGCCTCACATCTGCCTGCTGTTGGAAGAAGTCCTGCTCCCACTGGCCACCGTAGTCATGTGCAGACCCCCTCTGCTGGTGTCTGCCAGGGATGAGATGAGCAAGTCCAAAAACAGGGGGGCCAGCAGGTAGAAGTCTGTGGGCAGGAGGAGGGTTCCCAGGGGATACCTGGTCCACAACAGGGCTGGTACTTCCCACAGATGGTGGAGAGAATGGCAGGGATTCACTGTGTAGGGAAGAGTGGGTAGGGGAACGACCATGTCGGTCCCGGACGTGAGGGCTGTCAGTGAGTGATGTCTGTGAGTGGATGTGTGGTAGCCGTGGCTGTGTTGATATTTTCCGTGGTATTGAGGGTTTGAGAGGAGGCAGACAGGCGTTGCTTGTCAGAAGATGTGAGGTGGGGACGTCAGTATTGTCATCCCCGGAGTCAAACAAATTGTACTCATCATCCTCCTCAAAGGCAACGTCCTCTTGCTCTTGATCCTCCTCCTCTTGGGCATGAGTTGCAGCCGACATTGCTGCCTGGATGATCAGGGGATTCTCCCCTTGGATTTTGGGTCGGCCAGTACTGGTTGTCGGTCTGTCAGCCTCTCCCACAGCATCATCTGAAACACAGAGGTTGCAACTGTATTGGTGATTGACCAGGTATTACATGTGCAGCAACATCAGGGTTGTATTTACTGCACCTTGCATCAGCAGATGAGGATCATGTGATCTGGTTTGGGTACCACCACAAATGGCCGCTCACACCATAGACCTGAGGTTTTACACGGAGATCTACATGATACTAGCAAACTCACCAGTTCCAGCCACAACTCTCTGTCCCTTTGCGTTCTCTCCTAGTCTATCCTGCTGCACCTGTCTCACCATAGTTGTTGTAGACATAGCTGTAAAGGGTAGAAACAATATTCTCAACGATCTGCCTCACCAAATGACAGACATGTATATGTGTCACTCCTGGTCTGTATTTCACTTAGTAATCAACAACTGTTGATTCCATGTAGAAGGGGATCAGATCTATGTAATGGGTTTGTAATCTAGGCTGTTGACACTCCTCATGCCCGATTTACCTGAGGGACAGGTGCATGACAGTTTCACAGCTGCAGCCAGGATGTCATGCATCCCCTGGGATGGTGTCCGCTGCAGTGGTCTCATCCTGTCAGCACCTGTGATGAGAAATACATGTCCATATTTTCGTACAACAGATTGTAGCTATGAGAACAAATGACATTCTCATTAGCCATTTGTGAATAATCAAGGACGCTGTGCAGCATGCGTAGCTCATTGACTTAACATGTGGGCACCTGCTCACAAGCAGCATTTGCAAGCTTACAGCCATGCGGCACTGACATCAATAAGATGACACATCAACTGACGGACTTGTATGAGTAGGTTACGGATTTCACCCTTGCCATTGTGACTGACTATTTTCATCAGTGTAATGTTGTCTGTTGACAAGTCAGAAAGGAGTTCATGTGTGAGATGTGCAATTGTCAGGGGCCTGATGTTGCCCATATGTGCTTCCCTACCCATGAGGCCACACAGCTCATTATTGAATGAGAGAACACAGATTACTAATGTCCATCCTTTGAGTGTTCTCTGTTCCCATGCTCCATTTCCAATATCATGGTACTACTTACATGACAACAGATAGTGTCTTGTGTGTGCAGCAGACATCCAAACCTCATATTTTATACACTCACCTATACATGAGGATATGGTAGAAGGGAGGCAAGCAGAAGACAACATTTGGATTAGATCACACATTGCAGATGAGGTGAGGAGCTTTGAATCTTCGCACCTGCACTGGATTATCCTGTTGCTCTTCAGCAAAATAATTTTGCAGGTGTAACTGCATGAAGAATCACCTTAGCAGCCCCTACACCCATCTCACAGGTACACAACTGGCACCAGTGTGTGCCTCAGCCATGCCAATTTCATATTGATTTTACCATGTTAATTTTGCTAGGGATTTAGCATATCATTGACTTGCAAGCCTGTTGTGTTGTGGATGTTTCTTATGACACATTGTTCTATGTTATGTCCATTGTGCACACACTTGGCATACATTTTGTGTCAGCATCTCATTTTCCACCAGGGTCTGATCGGCCATGTGTTCAAATGCCCCATGTGAGCATATTGTGATGCAGGATAACAGTGTTGTACAACACATATGGTGGAGGTGAAAGGCACAATTAATTAGCATTCAGCAAGCTTGACTTACCGTGGCCCAGCACCGGAGAAGTCTGTGGTCCATGGACAGATGTGTAGTCCAACTTAGTAGCAGAAGTCAGTGGGCGTCTGGGGTTATGGGAGGACGGCATTGTACCTACAATGATAAGTTTGTTTGGCAACTTTATATTCCTGCTGCCACATGTGATGCATTGGATTCCTGGCACAGGACGGGCACAAGCAGTCATGGTCACCACCGTTGCAGTAGTGTGTCATACATTATGTAATGAGTGATCCCACACATAACTTAGATTGGGCCCACTACTTTGATGCTACCTATATCACAATGACATGCCTACGAATCCAGAGGTAAAGTGCACTATCGTGTTTTGTTGATGTCCGATAATTATCCATCCAATGTACGCAGTACATGATCAGCTGTGTGGACTGTGCTGAACAAAGTATGTATGACAGATTAGAAGTTGGACAGTGTATGCATTGTCAATACTACAGAGACTGGTATCTCCCCGTTTGGTCTTCATTTCCGTATCGGTGCAAATGCTACTTCTTGATTATGTCTACAAACACTATTACAATAAGGTGTGTACACCCTTTTGACTTGTTGTGGCCCTCGATTACAGGATTGCTTTCCCCGTTCTGGGTCTGTTGGTGTAATACATGTTGTGTACCACATTTATAAAGGTATGATGAGGCAAGACATTTTATAATTTGTCTTTTGCTGTTCACAAATGTCATATGTTACAGGTGAATGTCCATTGACATCTCCTATTGTCATGCAGCAAATGTAGCATAAATGGTTGTCTTACATAGCTGGGAAATATTTGTCCCTCTGTTGTCTTCTGACGATGTATGCATTTTGACCATCTCCTGTCCACTTTGACTTACCGGTTAGTGTGGTTGACATGCCTTCATCTGTACGTTGCCGATTCCTCCTATGCGAAGAGGTGACCTCTGCTACTGAAGTTGTCGGTGCTCTGGCTGGATGTGTCAATGGGTGAGAAGAGAGAAAAGTAGACAAATGGGAAATGTGCTTGGGTAACGTTTTGGGGGATTTGCCCATATCTTCTGTGGGTTAACAGTATTGCGTGGAACGGCTGCAGACGGGGCAGGTTGGAGCAGTGGTGTGTTGGGGATGTAATGGCGTGGCAGATTGGAAATTGGACAACAGGATAGGTGTTGGACATGTTCACATCAGAGGATACTCTCACCATCTGCTTTGTGATTTAGGCCGGCACAGGGTACTTTTCGGAGACTTTTGTGGCAGGTTTACAAGCCCCTAGAAAAATAGATTTACACTGTTGTTGCATCAATTCTGTGACACAACAGTGGCGTACAACAGACAACACATTTAGGATTATTCGCACCGTGACGCTACTATGGTGAATCGTCATGTTGTGAGGCCCTGCGCAACGTCAGCTTGGAGGTAGGCAGGGTGTGCACTCCTTTGGAATATGCCGCGTCCAAGTGAGTCAGTGTAATCTACATCAGTGGTTCCCGAACTTTAGACTCCTGAGGACCCCCATTGAGTTAGCACTATAAGCCGGGGACCCCCATGCAATTAGTATGAGTTAAATAGCAATCATTTTAACAGTAATTTGAGCATAATACACACGTGTGCACACTAAACAAATACTCAGAGTAGTAAGGATGTTGGGGCAAGATGTGCGACCATTTAATTTAGCGGCTCGCAATTTGCTACACATTTCGAGTGGCAAATTGCGAGTCGCTAAATGAAATGTACAACAGTGTGTTTGAGACGGTCTGGGATTCCCAATGGGATTGCAAATTGCGAGGTTCATTAATATTATTGAGCCTCTCTCAATTTGCAAGCCCATTGGGAATGCCAGCCCTCCCAGGTATGGTGGCCTGCTGGGCTCTGCAGGCCACCATGTCGGGGACAGCTTTTCAATAAAGCAGTTTTGAAAAGAAAATGCTGCCTGTTTACAATGCATTTAATAATATAAATCAAGTACATGAAAAGTCGTCTTTACATTTTCTAAGGGCAGGCAGAGGTCCCTGGGACCACTGCCTGCCCTTAAAATATAATTTAGCATGCATTTGCTAAGGGGAAGGGGTCCCCTGAAGACCCCTTCCCATTTGCAAATGCATTACCATCTACTTTAACTAGGTGGTAATTGTGACTGTTTTGTGACCACAAACATTTGTACATGGTTTTGAGACTCGCTATTTGGAAGGGAATGCCGCTTCCAAATAGCAAGTTGCAAAACCTATTTAGAGAGTTGCAAACAAATTGCAACTCGCTAAATCGGCTATGTACATGGTCCAATTGGTTTTTGCATGCGCAAACGGGTTAGCGAACCCGTTTGCGCATATTAACCAATCGTACATCTGGCCCTTAGTGTTTTATATTGAAGTAATAGGCCCTCTGTCAAATGTTTTTCATTTGTTTTATAGCATCTTTCATACCAATGTAGAATGTCAGAGCACTTTACATCACACACATATAGAGACATAGAATCGTACATGTAAATCATTGTGTATATGAAATGTTTAAAGAGTGCTTGGTCTGGAAAAGCACAAACTCAGGATTCAGAACATGACACAGTGGCTAGCATTGACTTTAGCATACAAAATGTTTTTCCAACCAAAAATTTCTTTTTTGCAGCATCAGGATAATTAATAACTGGGAGATATTTAAGTTACAAACTGGTACCATGCAGTTTGCAAGCAGCTTTTTGATGACAGTTTATAGGTCCCTCTGCTAGATTACGATTGTCACTCATGAAGTGCACAGTAATAAAAGAATCTCTGTGACAAAAGCAGTAACTACAAACCTAGGTACATACAATACTGCTTTTTAAGATGCATTTTATATGTTCTTTGCAGTATGCACATTTATACTCTGTGCTACATTAGTTAAATTGCAACTGCCACTGAACAACATTCTCCTCCTGCTCCAGCAGGTACATTGATCACTGGCATTCTCTTGACACTTTAATTGTTGCTGGAAATCTGCTAATTATACAAGAATGTTTCTGTGCTTTTAAAAATGTTGCCTACGGACCCCATGGAAATGTGTTACGGACCCCTGGGGGTCCGCAAAGCACAGTTTGGGAAACACTGATCTACATGATTTCACAGTATCACTTATCACAGGCTGCTGCGACGCAACCATACGCCTGCTTGAGGCAGACGTCAAGAGTGGCACAGCAGGTTAGGTATGGGCAGTGCATGGATATTGTTGGAGTTGCAACGCTCTTGCGACACAACTTCAGCAAAGCCCCCCCTAGACACCATCAGATTCAACACACATCTGTCTATCCCTGCACCACAGTGCAGCAATATATGTACACGACACATCACTGTTTGCGCAAGGGTTGAATTGGTCAGATGTTACATTGGTACTGGCGCTTCCCTGCTAATGTTTGTCTTTAGTTTATTTATTTATTTAACTTAATTTTAAAATTTCCATTTGTCATTGCACATTTTCTGTCAATATGTACAGTTATTAAATTAGCGGGGTTGTGTATGTATGGCATCAGTACTGTGCACATGTTTTTAATTGGGTGGGGGGGGATTAGCCTTTTCTGATGCAAAGCATTCTGGGACTTGTGGTGCTACCTAGTGGGTGACACATGAGTCTCCGACTAACCATATATTTATATGCACTTAGGACAATTTCCATGATCACTATAACAGTGTAACACAGACAATCTCTTCGTGCACATTTTCTTTTCATTCCACTTACCTGGTACCACATGGCGGACGTCACTGACAGGCAGCCCATGGACCAAGTAGGGGTGTATTGTTGACAGGATATCCTCCTCCAGTCAGGTGAGCTGGATGCGGGGTCCTGAGCATGCAGCAGGGAGGATTCTGCACAGTTCTATCCTTGAGAATTTTTCCTTGACCCTCTGCTTTTCGTCCTGCCACTTTTTTTAATGTCCTGTATAGTTCGCCTCTCTACCCCCAGGGCTGAGACAGCAGTGGCTATCTGCTGCCATAGTTCTTGCTTCTGTGCCCCACTGGTGCAATATGGTGGTAGCCCATGTAGGCGATTGTGGTGCCTTACTATGTATTCCACTAGCATGGTGGTCTCCTCAGGAGTGAATTTTTTTTTCCTTCTCATCTCCATGTTCTCTGGCACTGGAAGCGTTGTAGTAACAGTCTCTCTGTGTCCAAACCTGTTCCTTCACTGTGTGCTGCTTTTATGTGTTTTGTGGTACTGGTCAATTAGTGTTAATTAGCTTCAGCTGGAGCGTGGTGGGGGATGGTAGGCAGTGGCAGCATACACCATGGTAAAATGGAGCTGTTGGCTGGGATTGGCTGCTGTGTGTCAGATGATCCATGTTGGGGGATGGGTGGACCTTGGCCAGGTGTTTCCTCTTGGCTAACATGACAAACGGCCCATAATCGTAATTTACGGCAGGTAATCATAATTTACGGCCCGTAATCGTAATTTACGGCCCGTGATCGTAATTTGCGTGGGAGTGCGGTAAGGTCCGCCAATGTGCCGTAAACTCCGGCCCGGTGGCGGAAATTACGGCCCGGCGGCGGACGTAAAGTTAGTAGTCGTAAGTCTATTCTGTGATCCCAAAAAGTAGTAAGTTCATTCTGTGAATGCCAAAAGTAGTAAGTGCATTCTGTGAATCCCGAAAGTAGTAAGTGCATTCTGTGAATACCAGATAGTAGTAAGTGCATTCTGTGAATACCAAATGTCTTAAGTTCATTCTGTGAATCGGGCCCAGTGTGTCCAGAAACCACTGTTTGAGAAAATAGCTGAGTTTGTGCTTTAGACCTTTTTGCGTGTCTCAGCAGAATGTGAATTGCCTGCCTGGATCTTGGAGAGGTGAGAAAATCTGAGGGAGGTCGAGTATCAAAGAGAGGACGGTGACACTGGGGGGAGATACGCAAGACTGATTTAGGGAGGGGTCGGGGACAGCTGAGCACAAGGAAACTTCAAAGACAATGAGGGGTATAACTGGAAGAACTGTATCCCCAAGACTTTGTTTTTTTCATGTTGATGATGTTACTAAGGAGCAGTGAGTCTCCGACACGCGGATCATCATGTGGTGGAGAGGTGAGACTCAGACATGCAGTTTGCATGTCGTGGTGCGACCCGGGCATTAGAGGAGAGCGCTGGAAGACCGTTTGCACTAAGAGACGGAGTGAGTCTCGGACGCGCCGGGGGTGAGTGTCGAAGGTGCCACCGAAGGTGTTGGTAAGGAGTACCAGGGAGCATTGAGCACCAGGGAAT